>NW_012130133.1:169214-174039 GCF_000143395.1 Atta cephalotes
ACTTACTTACTTAATTAATTATACTACTAGTACTAGTATATAGTAACTTAACTACTAATAATATACTATTATTCTTCTTTACTTATTACTTATTATATATATATATATATATATATATATATATATATATATATGTGTGTGTGTGTATTTATTTATTATATAATATGTAATTATTATTATAAATATTTATAATAAAGTGCATGATACGTTGTATGCATATTGACTATCAAACAAATCGCTTTAATGAGAATTCTGATGGAATGACAAACTGGCATATTAACGCGTGCGCGTAGTAAAAATGTTATTAGCTTATTTACATGTATATTTCGATAATTAACGACGACATCGCAGCTGCGTATCATCTCAATATATAACTCCAGCAAAAGAGCAGCATCCGGCTAAAAGAGCAGTCCGCGTTGAATCGAATTATTTTAATTTCATCTTTTAAATTAGAGATTACGGATGAGAACAATGCCCACCTATCCTAAATTGTCATATTATCGCTGTGCCTTTCGACACTATAAATTCATTCGCTAACATTGACGTGGCGTATCACGACGTTAATATACTGATCGTTCGGCTCCATTATTACCGAGACGACGAATGTCCTCATCTCGACACAATGAAACTCCATTATTTACAATAGCAGCAACGATCCTACGAATGCAGATATTTCTACGAGCATATAGCAGGGCAATAATGCATCGCGCTGTAATGGATGCTAATGGATCCGTCGATAGAACGGAATCTCGCACTAAGTTCTCCATTGGTCTATCGCTCCTAATGGCAACCGTTATTTTCCGCATGGTATTCCGTCTTCGTCGCGATCACTAATTGCAACAAATTGAATTTCCTGCAAGCGATGCATCTTTAAAAAGAAAAAAAAATATCTTTCGATTATACGTGTCATATTTCAAGTCACATTAGGAGGTTTGATGAAATATACGATAAGTCTATAATACACATGTAATACAAATGTTATTTACCTATCAATAATATTTAAAAAAAATTTCATTGACTTTTATCATACCATTTTGAAGATACTTAATTCTAAATTTATAGAATTTTATATTATAAGTTGAAGGTATAACCTTATTCTGTAGTTTTTTCCTTTTGTTTTTTAAATTGAGACATTTGCGCATAAGACAATTTTAAAATTGTTATAATTATAAAGTAATTATAAAGTAAAGTTAAATTAATTTATTCTCGTAAAGTTTTATTTAAACTGATCGCATAGTTTTCAAGATATTTATATTCTTCAATGAAAAAAGTTAGAATATATAATATATCAAATGGACGATGATGGACGTATACATCAAATAACCCCATCTTACAACTTTTATTTTGTAATTTTTTAAAAATATTTAATAACATATAAAATTAACAATAATTATGTATAATGGCACAAGATATTGTTAATCTTTTTATTCTATTATTTTAATTGATTTATGTATTATTATGAATAAACTGTCCATTGAGGAAATAGCGCAAGAACTTCCTTAAACATATTAAAATGTATGAAGATAAAATATAAATGTTTCAAACGCGTGATCATTTTATAGAACAATTCTAGAATTGTTTTTTAAAGTACCAAACAGAACTTAAGACTTAAAAAGGAAAAAACTACGATTTTGTTTAAAGAAAATAAAATGAGTACAATATGATTTTTATTAAAACAATCAAAGAGATTAAATTCTCTTGAAATTGTAAAACGTTTCAGAGATTAGTCAAAATAAGATTGTAGAGCGGATTTCGCGAAAACTCTACATCCTAGTTAATGTCGATCGATGAATTATCGCGAGGAGGATGAATTTGCTTGAACGCTTTTTCCACGCTTTTTACCGTGTTTCATAATTCGGAAACGGGACGGATTAAGCCTTGAAATAGCGAAACCGATGGTGGCAGTGGTCGACGATAACGTTAAAGTCCAAGCAAATCTCTCCCGAGAATGGGGGAAGGAAGAGGGTGAAGACAGTGCACCATGGACGTGCACGTGAGTATGCGGGCGTAAATATATCCCATGAATTTAGGTTAGCATGCGAGCGAAACCGCAGCACTTCACAGAGAGACTACAGCCCGTTTAATTATTGTCCAGTCACGGCGATAATCGGCCCGAATTAACGTAGTAGCTCGGTCAACAGTTAAGCCAGTTCCACGTTCTGCCACTCGGCACCAATGATTATAACTTCGTAACCACTTTCGAGCAAACATTTTTCTTCGTTTGCAACGATTCCCGTTCCACAGCTTGAAGAAAAGGAAAATAATATTGTAAGAAAAGTCGTTAATGTTAATGCGCCCGCGCGCAAAAGTCGAGATGTTCTCACGTCTGCTCGGAAACGCGGCCGAATCCATAAACGCCCCCGCTGTGAAATTCCCGCGATTCTCGAGTAATTAATAATCGGGTCCGATTGTATAATTAGTCTTGTTAATAGCAGCGGCGCGACGCGGCGCAGTGCGTAAAGCATCACGCTTAACAACTCGCGGGCGCATATCGATTTCCCAATTTATCACCCAATTTCCGAAAGCAGCTTTCCGCGGGGCCGTGCGTAATACTCTGCGCTTTCGGCAGGGAGTATTACAACAGGGTCATCGCAGTGCGCCACTACCGCCGGCGGGGCTGTATAAAGTATAATAATTTAATATAACGCCAAGTATCGGGAAACTCAGGGGTATAACAATAGGAGAGGGGAAACCGATACGGTTGGATGGAGTCACGGCGAAATATTCCCGATATAATGCCGCTGCGGTACTCCTTTCTTCTTTGTCGAGCACGGTTTAATCCACAGAAATTCCACGGACTAACCACCGCCATAGCCTCAATATTCCCCATAGTCCCTTCGCTGTAATACTTTTCCTATAATTCGTAAAAGGATGTTGGAACGAATGTTACTTTTTTTCATGTTTTAATAAGTACATGTAGAAAAATTAATCAAAATAAATAATACAAAGTTATTCGAGCAAGTTACTCTAACAATTATATTTCAGATATATATGTATTTTAATCGTGTTTCCATATACGCTTTATTAATTTTATGACATTTTTCAAATATGGTACATCGATGAACAATATTGGTTATCCATCGTAACGCGTCGATAAACGTTTAAAATTACGGCAGGTACGATATCGCACACATTGGATCATTGACAGTATATCGTATATCAGTATATCGTACAGGTTTATGGCGACTAATGCCGAAGGGTCACTAAATGTAGACCGATATCGTGTCACGTTCACTTGAATAAACATATATAATTGTTGCCGTAAAATTTCTCTATTAGCGAAAGCGTATCTCCTATTGAAATACAGAATTACAGAATTATAATAACACGAAAATTATATTTTGGAATTCACGTATCAAAGGCAAAATTTAATTTAAAACAATGGAGGAAGCAGTATAATTAAGACTATTGTTAATTTGCTATTATATTGTTAATTTCTCATCCAAATATTCAAACTGAAATTAAATAATCACTTTGAATTGTGAGAAAAAATTGAAAGAAAGTATGAATTATTAACCGAATAAACATTCTAAATTCGATTTTAGAGAAAAGAATATGTTTGCACAACAATTATGTGTATAAAACTGAACTAGAAAGAACATAGATTTTTATCGAAATATTTTTTTTAACTCCTAATAAAATGAATTTCTTCAGATTGAATTGAACGAAATGATTATTTCTTTGACGGGGGGGATCAATCTCGATGTAAATTTTCTAGTGATGCCCCAAGAAAAGCTTGCTTACTTACGAGAATTCTCGTTAGTCAAACTTCTTAAAAGCCCACTCAATCTTCTCTTTGACGAAAGTATAAACGATTATAAGAGAGAAAGAAGGAAGGGAAATTCAAAGAGAATCACATGATTCGCAAATTCGTGGCGCTGAATAGACAGAATGGAAACGAAAGAAAGAGTTTTAGCTGAAATGGATTTGAGCGTATCTATTACACCGCGTTGTTGCGGACTAGACCACGCTGTTTTCTACCACAGCGTTCCGCTGACGAATGTGATATGATCGGATAATACAATCGATCGATGCACACTCCTGCAATTTTTTAAATCAACTCAGCGTAGCTCGCCCCGAGCTCCATCAGTTTCATTTCCGGTTCATGTATTAGAAGTACGAATAAATATGCACGCAGTTAGTCAATTTAAAAAAAAAAAACTAATAATTTAAGTGCTGAAAAATCATTCATAATTCATAAGAAAAACATGAAACAAAATGTATGCGCGAATAAAATAAAGATCGTATCCAGTTACAAATGAAGTGATGAGTTTTGATCGGAAAAAAAAAATTTGTATATACAGCGTCTGGCAGCAGCGCAATACATACGCATGCGAAAAATATCATGCAAACTGCACTCACCGAATGTGGAATTTCAGCTAAACGCCGTAGAACTTTCCCGGGATACAATTTCGATACCGCGAAAGTCAGTAACCGTCGTCGTTGGCGCGTACTCGTGATAGCCGGGAATACGTAGAATTTCTGTCCGCAATGTTTGTCGTCGGTGTTCATCGAAGCGAACGTGCATGCTGGCGACGAGACGAGCGTACGCGCGCACTGGGGACCGACCGACCCATTTTCGAGAGATGAGCCAGAATACACGCATGCAACGGATACAACGACCGCTTTTGTAGGGATCTTGCTTACGTACGTGTATTTACGAAGATACGACGACGCGCTGCATGTGGAGCGACGTCCGCATTGGTTGTTGTTGCGGAAGGTATTGTCGACCCTGAGACATTTTCAGTCCAGAATGCCCGTAGTTTAATTTAACTGTAGTGGTTCGACGTACCGGATTTTCCTCTCCCCTTTCTCTCTCTCTCTC
>NW_012130133.1:174584-182982 GCF_000143395.1 Atta cephalotes
TACGAATAGCCGTCGTTAAGTTAACTTAGTAGTGTGTCGTACGACTTCTCTCCCTCTCTCTCTCTCTCTCTCTCTCTCTCTCTCTCTCTCTCTCTCTCTCTCTCATTCGTTCTTTCTTTCCTTTTATATGTATATATATGTATCTCAGTATCAGATAAATAGTGTCAACCCCCGACAGAACCCATATGTGCTCCTGTCCAATAACCCTCGATATACGGGACGTCAAATAACATCACATTTGAATATGTTCCGACTTGTGTTTTAAAGGACATTGATTGTCTTACAATAGCATTTTACGTTCTTTGCGAGATGTTTTGAGGCTTTTGAAGGATATTAAGTATTGAAATACACCTAAACACAAAACAAAATTCTAAAAAGATAAAATTCTAAAAATTTTTAAAAAAGTAATAGTGAATTTCAATAATTAATACATTTTATGCTTCTGCAGTGAGACTTTAAAATATTTATATTATTTAAATAATAATAACGTAATAACAGTAAATACACAACAAAGCAAATGCGCAGACTTTTTATTTTACGTTGAGATGTAAAAGCAAAGATTTGATTATGTAATATTTAAATCGTATTATACGATCAGATATAATTATTATATTCAAGGTTTCTAATAGAATTAAAAATAATGGAAAATGTGCATTGACATCTTTACGAAGACTATATGTTTAAATAAAATATAAGATACTCAAGGCGTAATTTTAAAATAATATAAAAAAAACGATATGCTTCAACTGATACTCTGAAATTACTATACTCAACTCCGTATTGTACGTGCGTACCACCATGTTTTAATTCCAGCAGGTAAATAAGGAAGAAATGCCCTAGCTTCTCATTTTGCGCGAATAGTAGAGCTTCCATTACTCGAGACGACGCGAGAGACGTTTCATGTAGTGGAGTAAGTAAGGCAAGAAGGTAGAAAAGGTAGAAAAGACAGACAAAAGGAAGAGAAGAGAAGACAAAGAGAGAAAAGAAACAGAAAGAGGCAATGAAGAAGAATAGAAAATCACTGAAGTAAGACTTGGGAAGAATGTAGTATCCGCATACTCACGTACTAATAATCTTTTCATGATACGTAAGACTTAGCCATGATGAACACATATCTTAAATAACCACAAAATAAACACAGCAATGAAATAATCATTAAATGAAAGCAACAATTTATCTAATTGGGTAGTCAATAATCTTAAATATTTTGATGATTGTGAAATCTTACAATATATTCATGTATGATTTTTGTTATCACAGAATATTCGCTCACCAATGATCGCTAATGAGAATAATCAGTTAAATTAAATCATGCGGGCATTGTTTAATTACCATGTAATTCGATGTATCTCTTATTTTAAACACAGAAATAAATTCTCGTTAAAAATTGTTAAATTAATCATCATTGAATTATCATTAACCGTTGAAAAAAATTATAAATCATAGATTCAGAAGTTAAAAAAGAAAAACTCATGTTTTTTTCGATTAATATTTAGAAATAATAAACTATATTTGATCGAGATTATTCACGTAAATATAGATGATCGCTTTACTTTTGCTCTTTTTGCCGAAAGTGGAAATCAAAGAATAGATCTCTTCTTTGTAAATAATCATTAACTATGAATGAAGAGACATTGACATATGATCTTGTCCAGCATTCATGTTTACAAGTTCAGTCGCGTTAAACCGACTCATTTATCACGTTTTTAGATCGCTAAGTGAAGAAAAGGCTTCATATTCGTGGTTTCTTTTATTATATCGTATATCTCAATCAATATATATATATTTTATTCACTGATAGAAGTCAAGTCTCTCGACATGTCCTCGACATATATCAACTTATTTGCTACAATGATTCGTTTCCGGAATAAAAAGATACGAGCCCCGAGGAGCTTGGAAGTTGCAGGACACCAGCAATATCTAGTTCGCTCTGAGAACTCCAACTGCCAGCTGTTTATCATCGGGCAATATCATCGCGTCGATGTTTACTCCGAAAGTGCGAGAGTAACCGATAAAGTTCGTCCGTTAATAACACTCTGCAGTTGGCTTCTCTCGAGCCCTTCTCTGCGACTTCCTTCGCCTCTGCACTCAGTATCTGGTCAAATGTGTAAGAGCTGAAGTTTCCAGGAAATAGTACTACGAAAGATTAAACGCGATGGGGAGACAATAAAGCTGCGCAATACTAACTAAATTTGTTAGGCTTTTCCTTTTAGAATACAATCAACAAAATACTTAGTAATGTGTTAGTTTCCAGTATAAAAATGTACTTACAAAAAATTTGTTTAAGAGCTCAGTGTCTAATTTTTTACAGCAAAAGTATCGAAGAAAATTACTCAGAAGTTTTTAATTTTCTGCTAAGCTAATTTAAAGTAATGTTTCCATTAAAACAAACCGCGGAATAAAATAATTTTCACCGTGAGCCGCGTAAGGGCGCAAAATAGT
Source organism: Atta cephalotes (assembly GCF_000143395.1). Taxonomy (NCBI): domain Eukaryota; kingdom Metazoa; phylum Arthropoda; class Insecta; order Hymenoptera; family Formicidae; genus Atta; species Atta cephalotes. The sequence continues at coordinate 177,027 of NW_012130133.1, forward strand.
CTCGGCAATAAAGTTGACGCGTTAATTGGGCGCGGAAGCTCTTAACACGACTAGGCGCACATTATTTAGCCGGCATCAGCCAGAGGGCTCGAGTTGTGCTCGGTGCATCGCAATGCGCAGCGGCACCAGCAGGAAACCACACTCGGAATTTTCACTGGAGTTATACGGTGCTATTTTCGTTCCCGTTTGCGAGACGTGTTGCAGTAGGAACAGACGGAGAGATAGGACATATATTGGAGGGGAAACATAGTTACGAGGATCACATGTTGGCGGTGTGCGACCGAGAAGGGAGGAAATAGCCAAGGGAACAGAGGTGGCCGAAAAAGTTTTATCAAATGCGGTCGTTCTACCTTCAGGGCAGCGAAATGCAATTATCTTCATAGCATCGGTTGCGACACCATGAATTAGAGCACATTTCTCATGCGACAACGACAACGTGGTATAACCCTAAGGCGCATCGCCGCCGAGGTCAGTGTGCTTTCGTATACCTCTCGAGTCGAGTACGTGCAGAGTGCCACAGAAACGATGGGTATCAGACACTGAAGTTCCACGTACGTCTCGTAACTACCCCAAACAGGTTTTGGTTCGAACACGACTCGTACATTAAAGGTCGATTCCTTGTCAGGGAGTTACGGCGACGGTAACGGTGGATGGCAAACGAAAAGGTCGGGGGGGGATGGAGTCGAGAGAGGATTTTAGCAGCCGCGGAATACACGAGTCGCGCCTGAGTCGTGCCGTGGTCGCGATGGAACTTGGGATTCGATCGCATTCGAAAGTCGAAAGCCGGAACGGGATCTCGATAGTTTCGCACTGTAGTTCGGCTTCCTGTTCAAACTCAATTCGACTTTAATAATTTTGAAACTGGTTTGTGGCACCAAACGCCTGCTGCTTACACAATTGGTAAATCTCGACGGTGATTAGATTTGATCAAATTTAATTTATTTCACAAGTTTCACATTTAACAAGTTTATTTTATTTAGCATAATCGTATTTATATCGCAACTCTCATTTTTTTTGCAAATTTAAATTAATATGCTTAACTCTCTGTTCAGAATCTGGGTGTTTTTTTGGCACAAGCGAAACTTCACTTTTATATTTCTTTTTCATTTTTTATTTCTATTAAAGTTTTAACATTTGAGTTAAAAACCTATTTGATAATGTAAAAAAATGTAGAAAAGAAATCTTGAATTTTACATTTTTTGCTTAGAATAATTTAAAAAATTGGATTGTGTGTGGTCAAAAAAAGACTTAAACTGCAAACGAAGAGGGCAAAAAATTGCAGACGAAGGATTAAATGTTAATAGCTATTAATGTTTAGGATAAAGCGTTTTTAAAATAATTGTAGTAAAAGCGCAAATGTTTATCTTTTTTTTTAATGAAATCACATTATTGACGTAGTGTCAAATGAATTATTGCTTTAAATGATGATACGGTTGCCAGTCATAACCGTAAGAATACAATGGCGAAAGAATACAGGAGCAACTTCGATGCACCAGTTGGCAGTTTTCATTTAATGTAGCGCACACTCATAAAACGCAATGTGCGGAATATCATTACGGTTTGCAACGTTCATACTCACGCTGACAGTTCATTGAAGCACGACTTTTATTACGGATCTGGTATATGATCGTTATTGCCAGAGTTGATTTGACGGTTCGTTTTATGATAATTACAATTACTATTGAAATGTCAGCCGATAATATACTGAAACACACTACATGAATTTTAAAACATGTATAATAACACGATAACAGTAAATGCATAACAAAAATACTTCAGTATTGAATTGTATTATATACAGCTTCTGTTACATTATTGGAAAAGAAAACTTTCAGATTTTGAAATCGTTTAATGAGAGTATTGTAATCTCTCCGATCAAGCATTAATCTGATATTATTTCCAGGGAATCTCGGCGCTCTCTTCCGCGTTGTGCTTCCGACTTCCTTCCTCATTAATGCGAACTGATTTTATCACTGTCACCTCCTTTCTCCTTAGACGAAGGAAGAAAAAAGCTATCTTTGTTCCTCTCGCGTTATCACACGGCGAAAATCATTCGCGCCGCAGTGTTTTAGTAGTTAGAAGAAGTTCCCGAAGCCTGGGAAGAAAGACCTTGTCGCGAAATCTCTTCTTCTATCCGATGCTAACCGATTTTCCTTGTTTCCTTCCGACGATAAGTCGAGTAAAGTTTCGCCGAAATAGCTCTCCTTTCTCAATATAGATTTCCTCGGTGTAAGTTACAACCTGCTTCGAGGAAAACGACAATTTCGCCAAATGCACCGTCCCCTGTTTTATTCTGCCGTCGAGTCGTCGTTGTCGTCGTGTACGTTGATGTTGGCGCAAGTCAACTTCGGAAAAGTCAAGATAGCGGGATTTGCGTTCGAAGCTTACGCGTGTATTATCTTGGCGCGGCAGACTACGGCTGCATTTAATCATCGCGCGGACGATTAAGCCGGGGAGAAAATCATCGAGGGCATGCTCGGAATAAAATATCGCGATTATCAGCGAAGAGTTAAAGGGAACGCATAATTTTGTTTTCCCGCTTTAAATGAAATTTATGTTTGCGTAACGGAATGCCAAAAAAATTGAAAATAAACTGTTTGTCGGTTTTACATAACGAGACGGATATTATGCTATTATATTATTTTCTCATAATATATAATGTTTCTCTTTCTATAATATGATGCCCGTAAAAAGATATGAATACCTAATGTGCGGATTTTATTATTATCTGCAGTATGTCTAATGAGCTTCGTTTAATCACGGCCTCATTTGTATCTTGTTACATGAAAAAAAAATTTCAAATTACTTCAATATTATCTCATATGGAATTGTTTTCATGGACTGTAATAATTTACTCCCCTCTCCGTTACATAAATTTGTGAATGTGTTTATTCTCATGAGATTAGAAATGTTTCAAAGGAGCATAGCGCGGCGCAGAGACAACGGGCACCATCCTTAATCGTACGGTTACGACGTATATACGACATATTGTAACTTCAGTGTAGCAACGATACAACCTAGCGTGTATAAGGAGCACTCACGCGCGCACAATGAAGCTACCGATACAAAACAGTCTCTGCTCATGCATACTTTAGTAGCAGCTGCCCTACCAGCTCCAATTCCCAAGCGTGTCGATAGCACATCGGCTTAAGTACCGTTCACAATCGTAGCGCCGTGATGCCTTGAGCGACCATAGAGACGTCGATCAAAGCTGACTGACAAAGTCAAGATGCAATATATCGAGCCGTCTTTAATGCGCTCGAAAGCAGCGCATTAAGATTTTCGTGCACAATGCGTTTTCAAAAGATTTATCTTTTTTTTAAATTACTTACAAAAGAAACTTACTAACAATATAAAATATAAAACCGTTTGTTATCTAAAATTTTTAAGAATAAAGAATTTATTACAAATATTATCGTGCAAATGCATAACAGAGTTATGCGTTAGACAAAGAATAATCTTCACTTAAAAGAGGTGACGAGCCGACTCATCATATCTCACTTATGCAGTGCAATATCTATACAGCACAACTTATTCCAGCAATATTACAGTAATATCGTAGCATTGCAACAAACTTCTGTGCTGTATGGTTATCTATACTCTATTATATTTTGTCTAGCACAAAAAATATTTTGCTCAGATTTTTATTTCTTTTTTATAAAGCTATAAAGATTTCTTATAGAATTAAGTTTTGCAATTTGATTTTTAAATAATTATAAGAAATGAGACTATGTATTCTTTATTCACAGTACAAATATATCTTCATATCTTATCTCCTACTCTCTAAATCTGAATCAGTGGATAATCACTGATATCAGTGCCAAATATGCCACTGGTAATCAGTGAATTAAATGTGAGATTCTTAACCTAGCTAATCTTTATTATATGATTTAACTAACCTTGTTTTAGTGCTTAAATTCAATGAATATGGTAATTCAATGAGCATTGAAAGATTGAAATTAATATACGAATATTAGTATTTTAGTTATTAATGCTCAAATATTCTTCCTTTTTTAATTGAATTAATTATTAGTGCCAAGTATGCCACAAGTAATCAGTGACTACCCATTTCAAATTTAGAGAGTAGAAATAATAGTCTTGAAATCTTTTCGATTTCTTTTTTAAAAACTGCGAATGTTTGTATAAAGCCGAATTTTGCAATTTAGTCCATAAAATATTAAAATAAATATTAAAATAAATAAAATTATCTGCACTTTAATTGCATAGTGCAGATTGAATGAAATATTAGAACAAATATCTGAACAAACTTTTATTTTGCTCTTTTTTAAAAAAAATCTTTGGGGGCTATAAGCGACTTTCCTGATTATCGCAATTATATTGCAATTTTCTTAATATTTTAATCGTAATTTTAACCAAAAGAAATTCGTCTAAGATACAGATCTTTATATACAGTTTCTCCTGCTGATCCGTAACTTAATTAGTTTTCTATTTGAAAGAACTGCATGTACTGCATATTTTTAAACAAAAAAATTCCGAACGTTTAGAATAGCAAATATGATCTATCGCGAGTAATAATATTCCAAGATTCTTGTACAATAGTGTCTTTATCACGCCATTAACTTTAATTACTTGTAATCACTGTAATTACTTTTGAGGTTAAAGTGGTTCACTTTGAAATTGTGTCGCATGCTTTATTACACCAAATCGTTAATTCGCGTCTTAAGATGCCATTTCAGAATTAGATTATTGGGTTGGTAAGGCAAAAGCAACGCATTAAGTCGTTGGGGTATACCAGACGGTAGCGTGCGCCAACTATATCGGAAGTATGTGCGATGAAAATATAAGACTATAGAAATTATTCTCTTTTTTTTTTTACTTCTGTGGAATTCACAGCGTGAATAATCGCCGTAATGATATGCTCTATAACAGCATTTAAATGTATATAAAAAAAAAATTATTTTCAATGTTGTAACACAACGCGAATATCGCGTACAAATAAAAAAACATGAGATTTAGCTTAAAAGATAAACAATTTTCTTTTTACAGAACGTAGGATAGTACATACTCTAGAGAAAAATAAAACTTTTATCGGATATGATCTTAAAAGACGCAATTGCTCCCAAGTATTGTTCTCACGTTCCGAGCATTACGTTTCATAAAGGTCTCGTCATGAGATGCGTTTCGACTTGCGCATCGGCTTGAACTTACTTTACCTCCGGCATCGATTGATATCCGTCGAACAGCATTCTCGATTGTTCTAACGTAGTTGCTCCGAGCGCGCTTCGCAGTAGCGACAGAGCGGAAACGCGGCCCCCGCAATGTCGCTCCACCCTCTCTCACGGAGGAGGAAATACGAAGGGGGAAGATGAAAATAGGGATGGCACTTACACGACGTCGACAACCTCGTAAAGCCGTCGGTACACAAATTCTATGCAAACGAACGCGCTCCCGCGCGCACGAGAGAACGCACCTTCTTGCTTATATTCGATCTCGGACGAGTATCGCGCGTCGGAGCTATCGCGTGGATACGACCACGTATATACATCCACCATCGGTGTATACGTTCGCGGTAATTGGCTATCGACTCTACCGGGTGCAACAACCGTACGGCGTGCAAACCAGACAGCTGGGAATGTGGGTTACGTATCGTAATCGCGCGCTATCCAATTCCATCCCGCTTCACCGCACTCCGAGTTCTGTATTTCACCACTGGTGCACTCCTCTCTCCACTCGCTTCCTCCGTTTATAACCCCTTTTTTTTGGTAAAGTGCTATTCCTTTCACCTAGTTTTCGACACTCCTTCTTTCCTCTTTGTCGATTGTCGAGCTTTGAGCTTTGCATATATATAATACATAGTTATGTAGATTACTCGATGTGGATATTTGACTTTCTAGCTGTAACTGCTCATTCATTTGCTTTTATTCGCTGCTGCTCTTTTTTTCTATACAAGAGAGAGAGAGAGAGAGAGAGAGAGAGAGAGAGAGAGAGAGAGAGA
>NW_012130133.1:183499-188208 GCF_000143395.1 Atta cephalotes
GAGAGAGAGAGAGAACTGGTACTTTTAACGTGAACTCTCATAAAATCTCCGCGCGCAACCTCTTTTCGCGACGGGATTTCCTTTGGTATTCTACACTAAAGTTTCATGCTACGCTGGAGGAAAATGTCACGCTTCTGCCGCCTTATTTTCCGCTAGCCCCTTCTTTCGTTCATCTCATTCCCGTCGCGGTTTTCTCCGTTCAAAAATTATTCCGCAACGTCTTTCATATGTCGCGTTCCCGTTTATAAAAATCCGTGCGAGTCAATCATCACAATAACGATTTTGACAACGATACGTTATTTCCATCAATGTCAATCGATGTATCAATTCTAATTTTAATATATCTGCGAATGGCAGAAAAGGGAAAAAATGTTAGAATTTTCTAAGTGAATTTCTATCTTTGTCATCAAGTATTTGCGCTCTTTCATCAGCCATGTGATATTCAGTTTCTTCTTCACATCTTACTCACCGACTAAATCATCTTTCAGCTCTGTTCGCCATTCCTCCTTGATTCTACCTATTTTCTAGAGATTGTAAATAAAACCCACCGCTTTACCATGTCGGCCATACTGCACAGACGACGCCGTTGGTCTTATGGCAACGAGACACTAATTTCTCATGCACTCCAGTCCGCCATGCTCTGCATAATACTCGCCGCCGCGCTGCAGCGGGATCTCCCTGTCTCTCTTCCTTCGTCGCTTCCTCTCTCGTCTCTGTATTCTTCCGTCTCGCGAGTATCCTAGGTAATTTAGAGGTTCGCAGGCTTCTTCCTCGCCGCGTTGCCTTGTTAAACGCGAGTGCTCCAGTAAATTACGAGGGCGGACCAGCGTGTTCGGATTATGCTTTCTTAAACGCCGCCCGCGTAGAAGAAGTTCGCGAGATGTCTGTACGCGGAGAAGGGTATCGTGCAGCAGCGGGGCTATTAATTAGCTTAAATTGTGTAGCGTTCCCGAATGGTTGAAAGCGGTTAATTAGTATGCTCGCTTGTTTATAACAGGTGTGTCTCACCACCATCGAGACATGCAAAGAATATTTATATTCTACTCTAACGCGGTTGATTTTCTTACAATGCAGCCTACGATCCCCAACGGTCTCCCCGGAGATTTTACTGCATATTCATTGCACGTACATTCGCGGTGAACGTACGCGCTTTACGTAACGCTGTTTCGCGGAGCGACAGCCGCGGCAGGTAATAAATGTTACGTCGCCTTAGTTACTAGTATTTGCTCCCGAATCAAGGGAGCAGCCGTAATGTTCCTCGTAATCAGTGATTTTGTGGTATTTCACGTCGCCGCTATAACCATAAAAACCAACACCGCAACACGATAGCAACCAAGCCATTTTATAACAATTTTAATAATGCCTGCCAATTTCAGATCTAATAATGTATATATTATAAAAAGTTATATATACGTACATGGTGAAATTAACGATACAATGTAATTTTATTCTGCAAGAATAAGACTATATGTCTATAAATTAAATTTGCTCGACACACATTTAATTCTAGATAAATTAATTTATTTTCACGACGTAAGGATTAAGGCGACAATACATGCATCTGCAAACTGCATAAACGCATCATTCTCATAATACGCTTCTAGCTTCTAGGTATACCTGCGTGTGCAAGCAATATGTACATGAGGATATGTGTATATAACTATATATGCATATATTGTATGTAACGTCGCATTGGTGCACCTGCGCGTGGTGGCTGGACTTGCAGAATTAACTGCGATCCTTAATTATCTCATGGCCGGAAACCGGAAAGCGGTACGCGAATGACACTTTTAACTCTCCGTAATTTCCCTCCCCCTCCAACTCTGAACTATTATAATGGCTTTGCCGGATATGAAATAATCTCGCAAATAGATCCCTTCCCACATTCCGCAAGAATTCATTGAATCGTAATGAGAGTTTGCGAGAACCAAGCAAACTGTTCATCTGCGTTATTGTGACATACCTTGATTTGCCTATTACTTAAAAAAAGTTATCATATATAGGTAATTCATATTAAAATTCATGTATATAATATATGTATATATGTATACATATACTTGACATGCGAAGAATATCTATTATATATGTATTATATATTTATAAAAGCACTATCTCGAATTAATATTGTAATAACAAAATTAATATTGACACTCTCAAATTACTACGTCTGTTATTTTCATTCACGATGACTAAATATAATAATTGATAATGATATTAACATTCAAATATTTGAAATTTTTAATCTAATATTTCAAGTTGGAAATTCAATATCTTCACAAAATTAGAAATAAATGCCGTTTAAAATGTTAATTAATAAAGTTAACATTCATAAAACAAATCTGGCAGAGTTCTTTAATTCAGCAATTAAACCTAAATAATTTCCTAGTCTAACCTTAATTGATCCTGTCGCATTTGATAGAACCTATAAATGTCTTCGTAATATATTGAAGCTCGCCTAATTGTTGAGAGTGAAGGGGAGAGCGAGAAACGACAGCTACGTGTTCGTTAATTAATCGCTGTCACGCCGCAAAGTGCTTCCGATTCAGCGTGATATTACACATAACACGGGGCTCAAAAGATATGTAGCGATGACGTAGGCGTCGACGTTGTCGGTGATTGTGACTCAAAGCGCAAACACACGGGAGAAGGCTTGGCACGGGGACGAAGACACGAGATGCAGGGGTTCTCTCTCGGTAGAACCGGGGAATATTAATCGCAGCCACTGTTAGCTCCTTCCATTCCACCCACCCCCTCGCATCTCGCTGGCGAGGTCCTTCAGCTCCCTCTTGGCCTAACGGGACCTTCCTCCATGTAGCGCATCAAGCCAAGAGACGGCTACTAATGAGGCCAAAAACATCAGAGTCCAGAGTTACGACCGTTCCAAAAACGTTACCGGTGTGATTTAGGGGATGATAATGGAGCGCGGACTTTACCCTCGGCAGAATATCGCGCGACGTTGCTGTTACCACTAGCTCTTTATTGTCGCGATCAGTTTTACGTTTTAGCTCGCGATTGAACCAGATATAGAGGACCAATTTTTAGTGATGAAAGTATCGACCTTTTACCACAATATTTTATCCTGGTTCTAGTTTAGACCGTTCAGACTGTTCCATTGGTGATAGTTATATAATATATAACTTATATTTACTGTTATACGACAATTGACGAGTAAATCATAAGTTTCGTTTAATGAAAACTTTTTCATTATTATAAGTGCAAAATGTTTTTCGTATCGTTTTATAAAGATATAAAGATAAAAAGTGATTGTTGTTCATTTCTATATATGATTAAATAACGTCGCTTCAGAGATCTCTATAATATCGTGGATTATGTGGAGAAGTAATATAATGATAAAATAATGAAATAAGATCAAGTAAAAGAAGAGACCAATTGAAATTGAACGCTTTGACATCGGAAATTTTATCGAAAGGATTGTATGGAGCTTTCGCGAAGAGAACTTCTATTCTCCTTCGCTGGAGAATACCATCGTTTTTCTCAGCTTATTGTTGAAATGTTCACGATAGTACCATTTGATTTCATTGTTCATGATGCTCTCTTCCGAGAACACAGGTATATGCCGAGCACTTGAATTTCCTCTTATAATTATCATCGTTAAACCGCTCTGCGGAGGGCTCGTAAAAGTGGTTTCAAATGGATGGACAAATAATTCGACGAAGCGAACAGTTTCGTCGACGCGACACGATCTAACAATTGTAAGAGTGTTTGATATTCTACGTGTGTGTGGCGTTTATATCGTCGGCGATGTTACTCGTTCGCGGTTTCTCCTTTTGATATGCACTTTTTTGTTTGCAATAAAAGCCAACGGTTTCCGAGGCAATAAGAAACTGGCGTATCGCCGGTCCGCGGAAAACACACTGGTAACACATCGCCCCGCCAGGAAATTCGCGCAACCATTACTTATATCCCAACGTTAGTCAGCCGCAGATGCAAAAGCATTTTTCTCCGCGCCTTGCGAGTGACTATGATGCAGTATAATAATATTCCGCCGGCTTTTTTTCTCGCGCCGCACCGCTGTATTCGTCGGCAATAAATGTTAAGGTTTCTTCGCGCTTGGCACCATCCGTCGGCAACAGTCGTATTTCGCTTGCGCTTTTTTACAGCGCATAATTAATCTTGTCTCGCAGTTGACATAAGATTCAGATTTTGTACACAATTGTCTCTGTAAATGGATACACTACTCTTATATTTCATGCAGGATAAAGCTATTAACAAATGGAGACTACTAATGACAAGAAATACTGTTGTTACTGAGTTAACAGTATGCAGAAATGTGCTGGTGTAAGCGTACGAAAATAGCAAATGGTCATGTTATTTACTGTATCATTCTTTTACAGTACTTAATCAAGAAGTTAAATTTATCCTATATTTTTAGGTCCACGTTTGAATTTTTTAAAGATTTCCATTTTATAATTTTATTAAATTATATGCATCCACATTCATCTGAAAACAACTTGTATCCCCAATGTAGCGGCAAAGAGGGTGCGTTGAAACAGGGACGCATTCAGGAAGTGTCGTTAACGACGCACATGGCACATCACTTGACCGAGCATTGCGATGCAACAAAAGAGAAGAGTGAGAGAGAAGGAGAGGGAAGTAGAAGGGGGAGGGGGAGAGGGGGGAGAGTGAGAGTGAGAGTGAGAGAGAGAGAGAGAGAGAGAGAGAGAGAGAGAGAGAGAGAGAGAGAGAGA
>NW_012130133.1:188418-195234 GCF_000143395.1 Atta cephalotes
AGAGAGAGAGAGAGAGAGAGAGAGAGAGAGAGAGTCGGCCATGCAATGTTGCGACCCTTCAACAACGGCGTTAGTGCGGTGACATTTGGTACGTATCTCGAACGTGTTCGTCGGCGCCGGCGAACATGTTCAGGTCCGTTGGTGTGCGTTTCGTTGGTGCGAATACTACTCGCGATTATGATTTCACTTCAAATGACACGGCCGCCGAATTATCCGAAGAAGATACCAAAGCACGCTTCGCATAACTTAACTGAAGATTTAATGGTAAGAAAGGAAAGGGACTTCACGCTCGGATGAAATGAGTCTTTCCGAGTCTCTCACTGAGCACGGAATAGAATAATCTACGCTCTTCGGGGACAAGAACGGTGGTAATTCTTCCTAATATCGTTGAGCAAGATCCCTAGCAAAGAAACGTATTTTCAGACGTTGCGAGGAGCAAGTGAGAAGTAATTCCGAAGTTATGTCGTTTTTACACCGGGAATCTTGCGGAGCATCAATATTATTCTACTTTTCCAACGCGAATTGCAACTTCTTCTGTTACTTTTTAAGATAAAAAAATAAAGTTGCGTAGAATGCAGATGCCTATTGTGGTACACGTTTGTGTGAACACTAATATTACTATTACATCGATGTTCTGTTAAAGATGTATCTAGATTAACAAGTCGAACTAAACTTATAGACAAGCTTCGAATTAAACGTGAACATCGCGTACACATATATTTAACTGCGTAAACACATAATTGAAACCATATAGATAGATGAAAATGTTTGCGAGGGAAGGTACCAGATCCACACATCCCATTGGATATTCATTTCCACTCACACCAGTCAGTGCCTAATAATTTTCCAGTCGACCACAATCAAAAAATTTTATTTTAAAACTAATTAACGATGTCCAATTGGGATCTTCTTTTTATGACGTTGAGGTTTGTTCGAAGTTGGTCTATATATCGGTTCGATAATTTGAACGCACAATAATTAATATAAATCTGTACGAACAATACATAATAAGAACTTCATCTTGTTATACATTAAGTAGTAATTATTTTTGAAATTATATCGTACAGCATTTACAAAAGGTGGCAATTAATTTCACCAGGTAAACATCGTAAATGTTTTCAAGGGAAGGCTAGTTGCGATTAACGGCTTTTACTCGAGAATAATGCTACTCATACTAGGGGCGGACGGAATTTTTTGTTTCAATTAGCACGCAACGCAGAAACTGCATAAACCATGGTGTTTGTAATGACTGGTATAAATTTAGCGGTACACGGTACCGTGTGTGTATTATGCGAAAATTTGGTATAACGACCGTGGATCGCAACCCGTTTAGCCGTGATTTACGGACTCTCCTTAGGAAGTCAAGCAAAACATCGTGGACCGCAATGGTTGTGGTCGTTAGCTCGCAAGCGACGATCTCTTATGCGACAACAGAAATACCGATTTAGGCGAGCAATATCGCTGATAAGTAAAAGCGCACGAATTATATATTATTATCATGAAATGATATATACATTTCGCCATTATTAGGAATATTAGGACTGGTAATGTGAGGCATGCAATGGGAATTCGAATACAAAATTATTGCGAATCACTTTTGATATCAAAGATAGCTATTCCATAAAGCAATACTAGGTACATCAATTAGTATAAATTTCGTACCGTTTGTCAATCATCGTTCATTGGCATATATTCTCATCTTAATGATTGCCGAACGTTAACTGGAACACGTAAATAGAATAGCGATCAATACTAGAGAAAGACGACAAGCGTCGTCGTTTGCAGATAAATAACATAAAAAATACATCGGTTACTTAGAATGTGCTGGAAAAAATTCACAGCTTGAGAGATAAAGAAAATATACAATTTAATTGTTCATCTAATCAATAAGAAAAGTTTATTGGGTTGTCCGGAAAGTTCGTGCCGCAAAAGATTTAAATTTAATAAATGAAATTAAAATTTAAATCTTCTGCGTTTCAATTTTCCTTCAAAATCGGCACAAATTTTCCGGACAACCCAAGAATATAGAACATAAAATGTGTTTCTCCTTATTGAAAACCTATCACCTCTAAAATTGAATATCGTAAGCAACGTGTGCCGCCTGCTCGTCTACGCAAGTAAATCAATAATGTGCACCAATAGTGGCGATCAAAATCGAGAGTGTGTCTCGAGGGAGTGAGACTCGGCGTACTAGTTTATAAGCGTTGTTTCGAGAGTGCATGTGTATGGGCACGTATAGGATGCAAAAGAGCCGAAAAAACGACCCTCGTTGGCGAAACTTTCGAGAGATTTACGAGGCGGCTCGGACGAGATGTCTCGTAGCTGACAACTTTATTCTATCGGCAGTAGACTTACCAGACCTCCCATTACACCTCCATAGACACGAGGCGTACACACGTTTTCCACCATCTCGAGTCACTTTCCTATCCCCCACGACCTCGTTGCCGTCGCCAATTTCTCTGCGTCGTCTCGGCCATATAAGCGTATAAGCGCATCCACGGTTCGTTGAGTTGCTCGTTATGGGCTACATATCGAGTATACATATCGAGTGCAACGGGATCAACAGGAGAGCTCTCCTCATTGATTCACCATTTTTCCTTCTTTATTCTTCGACTTTTTTCTGAGAAATTAATCAACTTATTGTTTTTACGAACATTGATTAGAGATGCTTAGAAATTAGAAAAAGCGTGTCGCTTTTAAAAGTCACTATCCAATACCTTCGTTTAATCGTTCTTTTCAGTTTTATTATATTGTATTTTTTTTGTTTTAGATCGTGCTTCGTGAAAAACAATACGTTTATCTCTTTTTCCTCTTTTTTTTCCCTTTTTGTCTCGCGTATTGTTTTCTCTCGCGTCGCAACACAGAGCGGTGGCCGCAGGATAGCGTCCATCTGCTCGTGTAAATTCAATTTGTGCGGTATCCTCGCCGAAGAACTCGTAAACGGCGACTACTAATTTTACGAGTCGCGCGCCCTTATCTCAACGAGAAAGAAGACGGAGAGAAGAAGCAAGAGAATGGAATGCCAATGGTAACGAGCCGAATAATCAGCGGCTAACGAAGAGAGGTCGTTCATCGTGCGGCGTGCAAGGGAAGAAAAGCTGGGGGCGGAGGCGGGGGGAGGGGAGGGTGGCGTGAAGAAATAAAGCACCGTAAGCACTCTGACTTAACACCAGCAAATTCCATTTTGCACGTTCTACCGACGCTGGGAAAGCGCGGCAAAGAAAGTCGGGGTGCGGAACAAAGGGAATGAGGGATGAAACAGTGGACTGAGCGTGATTACTTAGGCAGACGCGCGAGAGAAGAAGCGTCGCCTCGGTATTACACGACTTACGGAATTCTTCAGTGATGATCTCAAGAGTGGCTTCGGAAATAATCATGGTCTAAAATTACGTGACTTTTATTTTTGGCTCATTTTAGATTATTTGACAATAGAAATGAATATTCAAACATTCGAGATTCTTTTTTATGTCGATTACAATATTGATTTGATCCTAAAGATGATCATACACGGTCAATAATACTGATCAGTAATACTGACAGTATGCATCAATTTTTTAAATATTTTTATAACCTACATGATCAGTATTATGGACAAGTATGGACAATATTTCGCTTTTATGTACAATATCTCTTGCACTGTGACATACTGTGACATGGAGCTTAATAATACTGGCTTGAGAATCAAAATCTAGATCACCGTCAGTATTCTATGTCTTACGTCAATTCATGAATATTAACCACACACGATCAGTAATATTATCAGTATTATTGATCATGTAAGATCATTTTAAGAATTACAATTTCTTTTTAGTCTCAACTTGTACATAATTTATGTACATGAGCTTTATTGATTAAACACGATCAGATTACGTCATCAGATCAGGTAATTCTCATCAATAAGAATTTATTAAAATCCAATGAAAATTCTAAAACGACGCTGAAAGTAAACCGTTCTCTTGATATCATTACTATTTCTCAAGTTACTGAAATGTGAAGTTATATGTGAACTAGCATGAAATGAACGGCACGATGAACGAGCGAATCAATCGGCGCTGATTTACGAGAAGGCCGTTACCGTCGCGAGATAAATTACGTTAGTAAACGGGCATGATGGCGATAAATTTGATATTGGTGACGGATCGACTATCCGCACGTGACATGAAAAAAAATCCAATGTATCGATAATCCATGAGCAATCCCGAGTTTCCGTTCGTGACGATCTCGATGATGTAGAGCTTGACTCTTGAGATTACAAGGCGTATTATAGCCGAGTTCCATGCGGTCCCAGATGTTTCCATGTGATATTACAGCGTTGACAATTCCGTGAGATACACAGGAATGTGTGCGAACGTGCCATGCGATGTGCGGTAAACCATCAGGATCATCGAAGGGTGATTGGAGTATTTGCAAAATAGAAGAGTAACATTACATTTTGTTGTTACACGTAAATGGTAACTTTATTCTGCTTTGCATTGCAAATTTTGTTTCGACAATAACTCAAAATACGGTTTCCGCGTTCTGATTTGCAATGCCATAAGAACAGCCCAAATAATGGTATATCCAACAGTAATCAACTGTTCGTAATTTGTGCTTGTCGCGTCTATCCCACCATGTTCAGCGAAATGACGATTGCGTATGTCACATATATCAACGTTTGAAGTTCATCGATTGTATAGTCGAGTATAGGAAATATCGAATGACTAATCAGGCGATCGTCACATTATGTTGATTAGCACACGCGTTTTTCGATATCTCTGAATAAAACATCCATCATGAAGCTCAAGTGATTCAAACGATACAACTACATCTAAATTTTATTAAATCTAATTGGTTCTAGCGCAACAATACATATGTATGATATAAAGTGCACAAGTTGTAATAATTTATGTGTAACGTATTTATAAATTATTGAAATTATACGAATGATTATGTCTTTATTTGTGATAAATATAATTTAGTTCTAAAATCAATTTAGATAGTCTAGAGAAAGTCTCATACAACATCAATATTAAATATAAGAAAATATACATGAAAATAGAAGAGAAAATTTTATCTTTCCACGGACATTTTCAAAATCGTGGATTTATCGTACGATTATGATATAATAAAAAATTAATTCATTTCTCAATGCGTTTTAAATTGTCGGTTTCTATTGAATAAATATGTCGCTCGAATGGCCACAGAAGCAGTGGAAGTAGTGCATAATTTAATGTGCTCTGAAATTAAATTTTCATTTGCTTATATATCATAGATATATAACAGATATTTAATTTGCTATAAATGTGTACTTCAATATTTCAATTCTTTCAACGTATAATTGTCATAAAATCATTAAATTTCTTGAATAATTAAGTACACCCGATAAAGTGATATCAGTTATATTTTAATGATACAATAGCACTCTGCAAAATAATAATTCTCTGAAATAATATTTCTCTGATATAATAATATGTTGTAAGCTAAAATATGAAATATTAGCACAAGCGACTCTACAGAAGTGCTACGAAATATTAAAATATCGAATTTGTCAAATTTTAAAAAAGTTTTATACTGATATAAATAATTATTAATATTGTAAAAGATATCTTCCTATTTCTCGTCTTTCATATTTTGTAGTACCTAAAGTCGACAATCTCTAATTTTCTTTACTCCATGCTAAAATCACAAATAGAATTATATTGTTTACAACAATATGAAATATTCTTTATTTACTCCATGCTAAAATAAAATCACAAATAGAATTATATTGTTTATAACAATATGAATAAGATCTTTCTTTAATGTATCAAATTTTCAAAATATAATTCAGTAAAATACAATCAAAATATAATTTCATATTTTAACAATTCAATATATCATAAATTGTTAAATAATATAAATAAAAAATATAATATACTGTAAAATATATTACTTTAAGTGTGACTGCAGATTTCTTATATTAATTTTAATTTCTAAATAATAATTTTTAGAAAGATAATATCGAGAAAGAGAGAAGAGAAAAGAAAGAAAGAGAAAGAGACAGCAAGATCTCTTGCATGATTACGCCATGAAATCACACGAAATCGCATTCAAGTGATCCTCAAGAAGCGAGAGCAATCCTATCCGTAACACAATCTCCAAGTAGGATCGATCTCGAGATTTGGTCGCAAACGTGCACTGCAAATCTGTGGTGCTCGAAAATTTGGCCACTGATTTAGAATCCAGTCAATTACTCACAGCTACGCTCTGCGAATTGCTATTTCCATAACAAAATTGTTATTATTCATGTGTTATTATTCATATTAGTTTTACAATAGGATTAAAAATGAAAGAAAAATTAATCTTTTAGTAGGAGCGCTGTACTTCACGAACGAATCCAATTCAAACCTCTGAAATCATCCGATATAACCGTACTTGCAATAAATGATATTGCTGATATAACAGCACATTTGAAAAGATGTGTTGTCTTTTAATCGATAGTTCAAATCGATTTAGAGTTTCTTCGAAAGACAAAACCGTCGCTATCACGTCTCATAACTGTTCCGCGCGAACTTCGTGCGGGCCAATTGTTTGAAATTAATTCCCAGGCCCGTACGCTCTACATATCTGCAGATTAATATGCTTGCGTTCCAAGTTGCCTACCGAGCTCAAGGTACAAATCTATGCCGCGATCGTACGTGCGCGATTAGTATAGGATCTATATTCCTGAATGGCATGTTTGAATATATAAGTACATAAATATATTATATGTATGTATGTTTAAATATATAAGCATAAATATATTATATATATATATATATATATATATATATCTTATTTTTATTGACTGAACTAGTA
>NW_012130133.1:197051-203824 GCF_000143395.1 Atta cephalotes
GAGAGAGAGAGAGAGAGAGAGAGAAGAAGAAGAAGAGAGAGAGAGAGAGAGAGAGAGAGAGAGAGAGAAATAGGAGGGAGAAGAAAGAGAGAAAAGGGCGGAATGCGCGCCACGCGGCAGTGCCACGCTCGGGGGGTAGTTTTGTTGTTTGCGGATCTAGCGCAAGAGGGGGAAACAGGAGAAGACTAGAACCGTGAGGTAGCACGGCGAGTTGGTGAACACAGAGGGTACGAAGGGAGGAAAAGCGGTGGCGGCGCCTGTGCTGCCGAGGGGAAAGGCAACAGAGAGCGCTTGGGCTTTGGAGTGGAGTTCGATCCCCTGGTTGAGGTTTTGTTCCGCCATTGTGATAACTCAAACAATGCAAGCTTGACTGGCACTGTACACGAAGAGATGAAGGCGTGTGCGGAGGGATGCCAGAGGGTAGCGAAGCCTCCCTCCGGCGACGGTCCTCCCGCTGGTCTCTTTCGCAACGTCGAAACGGGCGTCCCGCGCGTCTAGTGAGTCTAGTCAGTGCATCCACTCTTGCTTTATGCGCCGAGGCTCTTCGCGGTACCACCGATTCCTTCCGCTTCCTTTCATCTTTCGCTATCTCATATAAACACGACATCGTAACGTTCATCGAAAGTGCACCTACTATACTTTTTCAAACGCGCCAACTGCCTGTGCACGTTCGCACTTCGCGAGCGCGAAAAGACTCGTTATTGAGAGAGATGTAAGATGGAAGACTAGTTTATTGATAAGAGAAATCGTACGCCACAGGATACATATATCTCCGTAATAAATAATAAAACAGAAATTTATAATTTATCATGAACCTTCTTAGTTTCTTACTTCGAAATTCATTAAAAGCAGATCTACCGTGTTATAAAAATATGAATGCGAAAATAGAATTTTTCTAGAATAGAAGAATTTTTCTTATATTAAAAGACACAAAAAATTGAAAGAACTTCAATATATCACAGTACTGGCGTCATGAGAAGGTCGGCGAAATCTGAACTACCGCAGTCCAATAATAAAAATAGTTAATAATAAAAATGTACCTAAATCGCCAAGAACATGAGAGCAATTCAAACATCTATGAAGGAGAATAGACCACGAGGTCAAATAATACTAAATTAGCATGTTAAATTAACGCGAATACTGACGTTATTGAGTCAAAGTTGAATCAAATTAATCTCTTTTCATTCGGTACACGATTAAATGATACGTATATCCTAAAATGTATAACAGTATACTTTAACTTTACAATGTAGCTTTATCACGTAGTTCTAAATTACACGTTCTATATTATACGTCGCGAATCACACCTGTGATATTCGACAACATGTACTCTACAGTTACCTGGCATCAGTATGATCAAATATTCCAAGTCAGTACGTTTGTATTCTAAAGCAATGCAATGCAATCCCGCTTTGCACGTACGTCGCATCAAATGTTGATGAATAAAGCAGTAACTTTATCGAGAGACAGTTTCAAAGTACAGCAAACGACATCCCGAAGTACTGCAGTCCTGTCCGATATATGCATAATGGGAATACAAGTGCGTAAACGTTTGTTCACTACGAATCCGGCTTGTTACTTCTTTTATTACGCCAACAACTCGTTGCATAAACGTGAAATTTTTTTGAATTATTTATGCTTATGCATACGCGACTCAAAATTATACACTCTCCGACAGTTTTATTGCGAAGTCTAGCGTTGCGCTGATTTAGATTTATGACGACGGGGGAGAACTTTTTTTAACATAGCGCGATAACATCCCCTCGTTATCGACACTCGACAACGATAATTAATGCACTGAAAAGCAAATGACGTTACGAACGGTCTAAACCTTCGCGAAAACGTGGACGAGCTCCCGCAACAACGCGTAACTCGCGGCTGTTGCATATTCATAAATAGACAATAACGACAGTCGGAGAGGCTTCCGGCGGAGATCTAGTTTGTAGGTTTCCCATGTTTGTAAACTCCTCTCTGCCGTTTATATGCCAATAACCTGTACATTTTACCCTACGCAGCACCAAACGTCAATTAACGCGGTTGGTATACAATGTCGTCGCGGCAGAGAACTATCACGAATTCGAGCGTATGGTGTTAGCCGCACTCGTCCTATTTTTTCGCTTACGCGGAGAAACTCGAAAGCTATGAGAAAAACAGGGAGTATTTTTAGATAATTGATCGAAGCACTCAATAGAATAAATACTGCAAAGAATTCTCGTTTTCTTTTTTTCTTCCTTCACTATCTGTCATTTATCCTACATATATCCATGAATATTTATTTAGATTTCTCGAAAAATGTATTCATTGCATTATCTCATTGCATTGATACTAAATTATATATTCTTAAAATACATCGAGAGGAAAACATCCGGATCATGTTAGAAAATGATTTCGCGTGCTGGAATTGCTAGAAATATATCTAAAACTTAATTTATATAAATTTTTATCGGAAATCAATTCTTTGATTGAGTAGGATATCACTTTAGACTAATGCACGAAATTATTACCATTCATAATAATTATTTCAGTCTATTCCAGTTTTCAATTGCTACTTCCACAGAAATTTACGTCATGCATTGGAACTTAATCCGATTCACACACACGACAGCGGTGACGACAAAATTGCCGAGATTAAATGTCAGTCGCAGCTCGGCCAAAAGCCAATTCCGCTTTTGCCGAACCCTCTTTGCGCAAAGTACGGCCTATACTCTCTCGTCTTCCGAGCCCGCGGTGATCTCTCGACTAATCAACGAGGTGAATCACAAGAGGGAACGGGGAAGCAACTTGGCGAAAAAGAGAGAGAGGGAAGGGGAGGGGGGAGAGAGAGAAAGTCGAAATTAGAGCTGTTGGTGTATCAAATCTAAACCTCCGTGTACATCTACCCTATTATTTTCAGACGAACATTACAGGATGTGTGAGCTTCATAGGCACGCACGAAACGAACGCGCCAGATCTCTCTTCGCGACGTCACTCTCTCGTGCTGGTACTCTGTCATTAACATTCCCTTCGTACCTTCTCGTACTTCCTTCTCATCTCTCTCTTCCGTTCGTTTATATTTTCCTGTTTCCGGCCTGCATCATCCATCCATCGCTTCTTCTGGACTTTAGCTCGTTAATCTTAGCCGCTTATCCTTCCCCGTTTTCTCTCTCTCTCTCTCTCTCTCTCTCTCTGTGTGTGTGTTTTTCTCTTTCTCTCTTGCTCATTCTATCACGTTATCTTCCTTCTCATCGACTTTAGTCTGTGTGACCCACTTTCGTACTTCTCGCGTTCCTTCCGCTTCTTTAATACCTTCCTGTAAGTATTTTCCTCTTATTTATGAAACATCTGTTTTACAAGTGTTATTTTGCTCGCATCAATAAATACTAAGACTTTTACCGGTTCAGCCTATATAACTTTGTGACAAATGTAAATTAATATTAGACGATTTGTATGACAATAAGCTTTTGTAAATTGAAGTTGACAAATCTTTTATTCTGATTCAATAACGTTCGAATCTAACTTTCTACTTTAATTTTACTTAATTTTTTTAGAACTCAATTATTATCTACAATAAAATTTATAAAATTGTCCGATGAAGAGAAGCAAGAAAGTTAATTATAAATGACATGAAAAAACTTGAGATGTATTTTTCAATTTCTACGTAAACATCCCTTGTTTCCACGTTGCACTCTTCGTATCGTATTATTTTATTCGTTCGCTTTGGGAGCAGCTTATCCTCGAGCGATAAGCCTCGTTCCTTCTCACTCTCTCCGGTCGCCCTTATTTCTCGGTTGGGTTCCTGCCTACCTCTAGACGCGCACTCGTTGCCGACGCTATTTCGTGCAACGTTCACTGCCGCAAAAACCGAGTCACCCGCCCGCCGCCGCGACTGCTGCCTCTTATCCGCCTTGTCCCAACATCACGGCCGTTTATCGTAACTTCATGCTTCGTGAATGTACGTCACGGCCGCTTCGAGCTCGTTTTGTCGACGACGAAGCCTGTCCCGAAACGTCGAGATCCACGCGAGAGACTTTGCTGCTTTGCTTCAGCCTTATCACAATTTTCGAGACTATACAGCATTTTAATCATGTGCGATTAAGTTCGGAGATTAAAGCGATCGATTAGCTATATATATATCCTACCTGTGATTGCGTTAAAAAGAAAAATTAGGTTGCCCTAAATAACTATTGTGCGCGATAAGGTATCTCTTTGTTAGTTATTAATTACAGAAGCGGTAAAGAAATTATTTATCTACTTGAAAAGAACGACTCTTTGCGCTGAAATATTTAAAAAAATTTAGCTAATACGGATCTGAAAATGATTTTATTGAACAATTAAGATAACGTAGAAATCTCAAGCATAACGAGAAATAATGCAAAAAGTTTTGACACTCTAACAACCAGTTTGAACGTCCCATTCTCTAAAAGTGAATCAGTGATTTCAGTGCTACACTTATAGCAGTTACTTATAACTTACGTAATCATTAGCAAATATTTAAATACTGTTTTTCAGTAATTAAAATTGAAATGCATTTCAATCTAAATCATACTCTCTAAACGTAAATCAGTGTACCTATTGTTACTGAAAAACACTATTTAAATGTTCATTAATAATTATATCAGTTATAATAGCACTGAGTCAGTAATAATACATTAATTTATTTTTAGAGGTATAACTATTTGAATAGTTCCAACAAAATTACTTTTAGATCTGTATCTAGTTAAATATATAGATACTTCAGCAAAACCGTTCTCTCCATGTAAAATGGCGTATAGTGTATACTTTAATATCTTATCTCATGTAATCTATAAATAATCTGTAATCAAGTGATACAATGACAATAAATACATTTTTCGAGAAACAGTACTTATGAATACAAAAAAATGAATGAAATAATGAAAAAAAGAAAAAGAGAAAAGAGAAATATCCTTAAGCCCATCTGTGTATTCTCCTAAGCAATCTGACGAATGTGACGAAACAGGTGCAAGCTGAAAAATTCACCGACCGTTAAAGCTAGGGATGGAGAAAAGAGTAACCTGGGAGAAGGCTGAAGTAGCATCGGACAACACGAAAGAAAAGCAAAATGCGAACGATGGGCATGGAGGAAAAAGGGATTGCACAGTATTGGAGCTGCCGAAAAACGAACGAGGAGAGGATCAAGGACGTTTGAAAAATATCCATCTTTCATTCGTCTGTATGAACGTCATTTTTGATATTACTTCTCTCCGACTATCGATCGTTTCCGATCGCTTGACATTTTGCGCGAAATCGGGTTGCATAAATGTGTCCGGTGTAACACAATACATTCGTTTTTTAGGCACGAGTAAAGACAATATATTTATCGTGTCTTTATCGAGTCGTACATATATCTAAATGCAAACAAACTCATCGTTGCGTATGATCGCGAAGACGGATTATGTGAATTACATTGTAGAAAAGCAAATACCTAAAAATAGGTATCTGTAATAATTATCAAAAAGACTCGTTGTTTATTCACATTGTAAATGCTTTTTCTCTCTATTTCTGTAATTTTTTTTGCAACAGAGAGAATGAACATTCTATCGCGAATATTCGACGGTATTTACGCTCGGACAAGCAAAAATCTGTTTTTTATAGCACTTCATTGCGGCACGACTAACGCGCAGAAAATTTCCATGAGTATTCGCCGACAGCCATCGTCCAGCACGCAACAAAGGAATAAAATGCAGTGCTCGAATGATGGAGAATGCGATATAAACCAATTGCGTCCTCATCGCGAAAGTTTAACATGAAGCGCGGATAATGAAATTAACGCGCACGTACAGGCATATGGCTTCGGCTCGTTCGCTAATCATTTGGTAAAATCGTGCAAATGGAATAATAACATTATACTCGAGCGAAGTTTGGCGTGAGAATTTGTATGCAACTTTTTATGCGCGAGTTATTACATCCGTATTAATTTGACCAATCAACGTAAATCGACGTTTCGATATATTTTTTTATTCATACGAAAACTGATCACTTTTAAAAAATGAAATCCGTTTGAACGCGACTTATCGCTTCGCTCAGAAAATAATCGAACTTGCTTTGACATTTAGATTGATTGAAATCTACGCTTAATTTAACGATTTCATCCGAGCCAAAGTCAATTGACTGATCGATCCAATGTAAAGATTATTCGCTTAACCTGATTTAAAAGAATTGTCTACAATGTCGTTAAAAAAAATGTGGCGTTAAACACGCGAAAAATCTCAGTGCGGAAAACAATTATCTTTTATTAACTTTTTTTCTGTGAAAAATTTCACACTATCTGTTTGCCGCTCACGCATTTTATAAAATGTCATATCCACGATTATATCACATTATTGACAATTGACGTATAAATAAATATATCTTTATGTTCTGTCAAAGCGTTGCGTCAATACGTTCCTTTCAATAATAGGAACGAGAACATCGAAGTGTATTTTACGTCATCACGAGAAGAGATATCATTCGATCCGATCTTCACGCCGATAACAAGAAGGCAAAACGTTACGATCAAAGCACAAACCTATCGCTGGCCTATCGCGTATGATAATTGGACCGATTGCGTCTGACATCCAAGCCCTCCTTCAAACACCAAGGCGATCACAAGCAGAGTACGGTGGCGAAGAGGTGATATATCATGAGATGATCGATATGTCCCGCGGGCAGAATACGCCTTGTGGCGAGAGACGTCAACTCAACCGCGAACGCAGTCTCTGAATAGAGCAGATGCGAGTTCCTTCCTCTCCTCTCCTCTCCTCTTCACCCCTCCCCCCCCCTCTCTCTCTCTTCTT
>NW_012130133.1:204260-210133 GCF_000143395.1 Atta cephalotes
CTCTCCTCCTCCTCTCTCTCTCTCTCTCTCTCTCTCTCTCTCTCTCTCTCGCTCTTTCGGAATATCATGGTTGGTTCCCTCCGTCAAGAGCCGCAGTCCCTCCCGCAAACGCTATCGTCCGCGCCGCGAATCCCTCCGGCGAAACGGCGTATAACGTTGCCATCCTGCACACCATTGGGACGCTGAACGAGCCTCTCTACCATCCATAATCACCCTCAACGTCCTGTCGATGAGATTAATGTCGCACCCGCACCATTGACGTCATCAAGCCTCGCAGTTCGGCGCCCCCGGCATTTGTTAAACGCCGTAAAACGCCGTTAACGATCGAAACTTGAGCTTCGTGTTAAACGCTGTTTCGATCTATCGATTATATCACCGTCCGATTCAATTTAATGTTATAAGCGTGATAGCAGACGAGAGAGGTATGTCGTTAAAAAACAAATATATGTACAACGAGCACAGAAATATTAAGGGCTTAGCTAAATATTTATCAATATAACTATTAAAAGTGCGAATCGATATGTGCATCAAAAATGTTTTTCTTGCACGTATTTTTCGTACTCTTATTATAGTGATATAGTAAGCGATGTTATATCGAAGTTCAAATGTACATCGCATAATGTTTGTTCCGTTATATGTTTTTTGTCTTGTACGACAGTGTCGTAGGTAAAATGGAGAAAGTCGTGCAATATTACAGTTAAAAATAACAGCTATAAATAATAACGACTATAAATACAGATTAATCAATATTCTGCGAGAACGGAATTGTAACTGGACATAAAACGTTTAAAGTGAGAATTTAATGACGACTAACTAACACTGTACACACTTAAGCCGCCATGACGAATATGTTCATCGATCGTAATCGCCAGATATAATCACCACCGCGTCGATGAGATTAATGTCATCAGAGAGCGTAGCAAAGTTAGCGCGTAAAGCGTATGAGAGACTACATATGCGTTATTAATCCATGCGACATTTAACGAGATTGCAGTCAGCTCTTTAAAAGAACGCTGTAATAGAATGATACTAAAAAAAGACTGAAGGATTAAAAATAAAAGTGTTAGAAGAAGCCATATATTTCGAAGTAATATCATATTCATTTATGAGGAAAAATATAGCAACATTTTAACTAATTTCTTATGTATTTTTTACATCTACAACAGTCTAAAACTGATTGATATATATTTTAATCAATAAATCTTGAATAATTCAAGATCTTGTTATTAGGTTCAAATTATCCGGAATACTAGCAATTTCGAAAATTGTCCGTCTAATTGAAATTATTGGAATTTCAATTTGGATTACATTTCGAGAGAATTGATAAGCGGGCCATACTGTCCAGCTGAGTAACCGTATGGACGAGTATAATTTCGCTTCTATAGTTACTATAATAAAGTTCGTTAATATAAAGGTATTGTTGAATAAGAGAAAGTACGAAATAAAATACGAGAAGCGTTAATCGAAATTATCGTTTATCCAATAATGACAAAGTTGTCTTCAAATTTCAGTAATATCTATCACCTCACAAATACAAATAAATTCGATATCTACGGGAGGAGATACTGGACCTGAAATTGCACGTTTTTATTTATTCCATCGAGTATCGAACAGTAATAGAAGGAGAACGTGTGGGTGGGTCTCACAATCAATATCAATGTCGTCGATGATATGAGAGGAAATACTGCCTATATGCGCAAATCCTACACAGTGAAATAAAACGAACACAAATGACATCTGTCTATTCATTTCCTCTCAAGTAATTCCGGTATACGACTATTATTCGAAATTAATCGTGTACTTTTGAATAGTTGATCAAAAATATCTCATTGCTCTCAGTGTTTCATATTCTAATATAATATTGATAAATTGTCAATCTCCTTTTGTCGTACAACTGGATTTTGGGACACATAATATCTCCTCACATTATTATATGTTTATAATCGATCTGCATAAAGCAGGTTATATAGAGGATGTAGCAAAGCGATTGGTAATTCCATCAAATACAACACATTCGAAACATAATAACGGCCTCAGTCAAACTGTAATTTCCTGAGGCAAAATCTCACGCTTGGAGGCAATTAGTGATGGACATTGCTTCCGATAAATATGGCAATTACGAATCAGGCAAGTATAAACGAGAAAAACGAGATCTTAATACACTTTTGCAAGTGCAACCTACAGTTCGTTATAGCAGTTTCTACACGAGAAAAACCGGTTTTGCTGAGATATCTAAAAATTTTGCTAGGTACAGATATAAAAATAATTTTATTGGATTATCAAATAATTATGTAAAACGTTCTAACTGATTGGTAGACTGTCAAAACTTTTTACAGTATTATTCATCATACTTCAGTACATAATTATTTTGACGATTTAACAAAATATTTTCAGATCTATTATATGTTTACATTTTTAGATATTTCAACAAAATCATTCTTTCCGTGTATATTTTCGTTCCTAAACGGTTTAAACGATATTAATTTTTTAAACATGATTTAAATACTTTTTAAGATATCTTAAGATATCTTTCATAATTTAACATTATCATTTTACAAGTAAAATAATATCGAGAATTTATCACAAATTTAATAATCTGTGACAAATTTAATAATCTGATAACTAAAAATATTGATTTGAATCGCGATGAAATTCTTGTCAGATTCCTCTCATAACATACGTTCAAATTTAATTCTGGATCAAAAAATATTGTGTGCCACGGAATGATGTAGAAATATGACATTCCCCGAAACGAAGGAGGTTAGACAAGTACTGAAATAGTCGTATCTGCGGAAAACCGCCGGAGGGATCAGAGAAGTAAAGTTTCGTAACTTATTGCCAGAGGATTCTCAGTACACCTGGTACTTTGTTCGCTCGTACACGCGGCAAGAGACGAGTGTATACCGTGCGTACTTTCGTGGATCAAACTAGTACCTCACCTCTTTAATCTTTGCTAATGCCTCGAATATTCGTAAGCTACTACTCAAGGCAAACGGGAAGCATAATTAGGTGCGGAAACGTAAACGCTCCACTGAGATGATCAGTTATTTGTACCATATATGTGTATACACACGTGCTTTAATCTTCTGCTCTAACGAGCTATATACCCACCTGAGTGCGAAGCCAGTATTAGCGAGGAGTTAAAGTTGCAAAAGTTAAATTGAGGGATTTAAAGAATAAGAGTAGTACGAATGTCCTTTAAAGGTGAACTAAATATAATTAAGCATGAATAAAATTGTTTTCTTTACAAAGACTAACTAAATATTATTCTGTTGAAAAATAATATTTACACAGTACGTTTTGCATAATTATCTTAATCCTAATTCTTTTCAATTTACATTGATACGTTACCGTTTACATTATCCTAATCATTTAATTCATGTATGATCCTATCAACGTCAAAGTTTATTATCTTCAGGAAGAAGATACACATGTCTGAATGCATAAACAGAATTCACTATTTCAGGTAGAGAAACGTAATCTCGAATTTCAACGCTTGATAATAATGCATATTATGCATAAACATTAAACGAAAATAGCTTAAGCTTTACGCAGATTTAACACAGCCGGATCCGAATAAAGCAGATAAAGATATAATACACGTTAGTTTGAAAATTTTGTCTCTTGGAGTATTAATGTCTCTATTTTTCATTTGCTATTTTATTCAACATTTGCATGCAAAGGAATTTCTTACTCAACGTATCAATTTATTAGACATATACTGTAGTTATATAGTCTCGAAAAGATGCTGACGACTACAGTAAATCAGTATCTTTTACGGGATAGGGAAAAAAATAAAATCTTTCATCTAAAGTAAGAATAAGTAACTAAATCCACCGTCGAGACATAATAATTAAAGGATTCTGAGCTTACGCGATAAAATTATACGATAACAGCAATGTGGCATAAACGCAAGTTGGAATATCAAATGCTACATTCTCCGTTCACCGAAGATAATTGCGATAAATTATTACGAATCCTCACGATCATCGTCGTCTATATGTAATGTATCTAAAAAGAGATTACTTTAAATAGGTACTCGACTCGGCGTTACGAACACAAACACAATAATACGCTCGAAGTTAAATCTTCGGAGCGTTGGAGAGAAGTTACCTACGACTTAAATTTTTGATACAATCGCTTTTGACGTTCACGAGAAAAGTCTCGCCAAGCTAAAAGCTTAGATTATCGTCGTTCTCGATCGATCGTCGCCTGGCTTCAAACGTAATCGGATTGTACGTTGAACGCGCGAATGGACCTTATTCACGAGTTAGAAAGTAACCGTGCACGTTTTGTATGACTATACAGAGAAATCCGGCTTTTAATCGCGGTCCTCGTGTATTATGAACCCGAGAGTTCATTGTACCGTCGTTAAAAATACTATACTCGCGCAACGACCTGAATCGACAGTCACGCCTCGACAAAATCGATCGTTACAACGTTCGCTAACCATTGATGTGGTAAACGTATTTTTATATCTATTTTTATGTCTCGTCTATAAACGTGCCTTAAGAACGGTCATAGCGTTCGCATCATTAATGATTATTTTTACGCAAAAAACGATCACGGTGAAATGCCACACGTGGCGCCTCAATTGAAAGCTATGTTACATTGAACAGCTATGTTCATTTACAAACATTACGCGAATCAAATGTATGAGCAGCAATTTAACCAATGTAAACTCACATTACATATTAAACATCATATTTTATATTTATTAATGGATGTTAATATTCATTTCACTTTAATTACTTGTATATAAACTCACTCTCTCAGCTGTCATATTTGCAATTTAAAAATATTTCCAAAATACATCAAACTCAGCCTTTGAACATCAGTTTTTTTTTGTTTGCCTTTCTATATATATTTAACATCAATATATTACATCGAAATTGCGTAATAGCGATGAAAATACCACTGAGTTGGTCGATCAGGGTATCATCGTGCGTTCGTCGAAGCGACGTCATCTCGGTATGCAATTATTGCCACGTCTCGGATACGAGAAGAAAAATGCTCTCACAGGGAACGTTGAGAAGGGTGTGGAAAAAGGAATATCTCTCGCACTCACCTGAATGGGCGAGCTGCTTGAGGAATGTTTCGCAGAGCGCGGCGGGGATGGTAGTTCACCGCATTTTTCCACGCTGTATATGCCGTCGAGTGTTCACGTGTGCCACCACTACTACCACCACGTTAGAACCCACTACTACTATTATTATTGCTATCAACAATCAGCACCAGCACCACAATAGCAGACGCGGAAATGATTGCCTTTTATCTCACTCCGTCTCACGCTGATTGTCTCGTCGAGACGCGGGATATTTTGGCCTGCTTCTGGTCGACCAGCCGGGAATCGTTCACTCGCGAAATCACGTCGCAGGACGACATAGACGTTCGATGCAATAATTGAAAATTATAGTTCCCGTTTAAGCGTTTAAGCTCTCATCGCGACGACTGTTCGAATCAGACACACGAATATCTACTTGGGCGTTGCGCCTGATTCGTCATTGACTCGTTCTACTCTACGCGACTCTGTGACGGCAAACGGAGTAATAGGTAGGCAGAGAGAAAGAGGTGACGAAGAGAAGCGAAATTTCGCTGGGACGATACGATAAACCCACGTTGCTGGACGGTGCTGAAACGCGTTCTACCCCTGCTGAGGCCGGGGGTTAAACTGAATCCGAAAGCCACGGTTATACACTCGTGGATGCTCGAGCGCATGCTCCGCATTTTGTCGCTTGGCCTGTATGCGTACGGCACGTCACTTCATACACACATACATATATATATATATATATATATATATATATATTATTATACACACACACACACACACACACATATTGTAGTATATATATATATATATATATATACAC
>NW_012130133.1:210997-231423 GCF_000143395.1 Atta cephalotes
CTCTCTCTCTCTCTCTCTCTCTCTCTCTCTCTCTCTCTCTCTCTCGCTTTCTTTCTCTTTCTCGTTTTCTCTATGCTATACGTAGCGAAAATAAAAAATGAGAAAAAAAAAATGATACACTATAGTCGACCTCTACGCCGTTTTATGGATGAATTCGAAGTCAACGTGCAGAATCGTTCGATGGTCGAGATTAGATTATGCAATTCCGCCCTTACGCAGAAAGCGACGTCGTCGACGTTACATTCTATGCATCTCGAACATCTGGCTTTACGAAAATTTTCCATAAAAGCACGACAAATCTTCGCCCCTAAGAAAAACGATGTAAAATTAATGAACGAAATTTTCGTAGAACGATGTAATTTGCATTTTTCTCTTTAGTCTTTTTCTCAGCATACATTAATTTTGATTAGGAAGACGCATTTGCGAATCGTGTACGTAAAGTAGGATAATATATATATCTTGAGATATTATTGTGTTATAAACCCTACTTTGCCATATTTCGTAAGAACACCTCATTTTATATCAAATTTCACGCTATGTAATGCAATAAAGATAAGTTAAGGAGAATAAATTAAAATGGAAATAGCTTCTAAATTTCTCATATAAGTTGTAATGAACATGCTGCAAAAGTGTCTTCAATATATAATATAATAAAAATGTCTATGTGTACGATATAAATCTGTACAAAATGTTATGTTAAAAAAAATTTTATCATATCGTATTAATTAATTTTATCGGTTATAAAACCAATTATAATATTATGTCTGGTTATAAAATATATAATATTACATTGCTATATAATGCAAAAATTTTATAATAATATAATTCGCACTTATCAATACCCGTAACGATAAATGTACTTTGATGATATACTTTGATGATATATTTTACAAATTTTTGAATTTTTGAAATTTATATTACATAAATTAGCATTAAATTCTTATTTTCAATGGACAATTTATATCGAACACAATATAACAAAGATTAGAGAGATAATAATATCATATTTATACGATATATACAATATTCTATAACAATAACAATAGTATATACAGTAAAGAGGATAAACTGATATTGCAAACGTGAAAATTTCATTGCAGGAAAATGACGTATCTCTACGTGCGCGAGAACAATACTGAGAGAAAAGCTGTTCGTCGCGGGCTGTCGATCACGGATTAAACTTCAACGTCGCGACGCGTGTCGCAGAGTTTTTGGCACGCTTTCTCATGGCAAAACGAACTTTCCTTGTCCTCGATCATGAATGATGCAGGGGAAGTTTCTGAAGCGCCGGATGGACGGGTGAACTCAACACCCGTCTGGAGAAAGGAATCCCAGAAGCCGCAAAGGAACTCGATCATTTCGTATATATATATATCTATATAATACGTACGAAGCTTGTATTCAGTCGCCGTAGACGTCTTGCCGGCGTGGGTTAGCAAACCCATTTCCTTCGAGCTCACCGAAAGCCTCGAAGGAACGAAGCTTTGAATCCCCCTTCGTGAATATGGGCTTCAGCGGAAAAGAAGACGACGCTGCCGTCTTTGCGACTTTGATTAAAGATTTAACTCGAGGATATAACGGCGGTTTCACGAAAGAGAATCTTTCAATCGCATTTATCTCGTATAAAAAGCCAACATAGCAATTATCCAATGTCCGCGAGGACTGCGCGATTAAATTTCTACACGCCTTCAGATTATCATCGTCGTATATTTGAGGAAACAGAATTAAACTGTAGAGCGCAAAAAAAACGATGCTAGTACAAAAATCGAGAGAAAATAGCTAATATTAAATTAAAACGCCGACGGTGAGCGAACTCATTAACATGCCGGAAAATTTTATTCGTTTTTCTATCAAAGTAGAGGAGAGGAGCTCTCATCTCAAGAGAATATTGCACAAAGTTGAATGTCCATCGAACGCCTTTATTATACATTTTATACGCCAGGAGAGACTGAAAATAGCACGCCGAGAAAAACACAGTGAAAACATAGTTTGTACCTCGTGCTAAAAGCAGTTAATCGCCTACCTTCGCTAACGACTGCTTAATTCTTTCAAATTCTCTGCTGAAAGTAACCATGCATCTTCCAGCATTTTATCTAGGGACCGCAATTAACCGTATCTACATAACGTACAATTGCATCTGCAAAATTATATATTCGCAATGTAGCGCTTTATGCACAACATATATAGCGTATGAAATAAGTGACAGAATGCATTTTCTGAGATCCGTTTAGCCCCGCGAGATCTCTCAGTGGGAAAGAAACTCGACCTGCGAGATCACGAGAAAAGCTCGATCACTTTGCCGGCAGCTTTTCATCTGGGCCTAGCAAATCCATTTCCGTCGACTCCATAATCGCAATCCGTAGCTCCGAAAGGATTCCTAACATTTCGCTCAAGATGCGCAGTGCGAGGGTTAAAGACAAGATCAACAAATGATGGGCGACAAGTCCCGTCGAGAAAGGAAACTTCTTCCTATTTTCTAGCGGTTACGTTGCCCTCCCGCTTGACGTATCACAGGGTGGAGAGTGACATATACGGCCATCAACGAGTCAAGGAGCTTTTCACGATCCTCAGACAGGATGAGATCATTATGGTCCGGAATCGGCGCAATCAACTTGATGATTCGATATTACGTTCGTTCATGCTGTCCGATTAAATTGTGTCTAGTGTGAAGCCTTCGTAACATTACCTGTTTTAATACATTAACTGTTTCTCGGAAAAACGCAATTGCTTCGCAAGATGTTATCGTCATTCTGTATGAATGAACAATGAAATATTGCCATTAAACAATTCGATATTTTAATTTCAATTAAAATAAATATAATTTGCGTTCTCTAATATCACAGAAAATAATTGTTTTTGTAAATTCGACACCGTCAAAGAGAAACAGTCATTATTCCGACGCATTTGTATTTAGTAATAATGCTACATGTCCCCGCTTTTCTCTTTATCACCGTATTAGCAAAGCCGTCACTTACAGCACTCATTTAACAGCCGCTGCGAATAAAGAGATCGATTTACATGTCGATTTGTATTCTACTGTACTACATTGTCGACTGTTACAATGATCAGTTAAGGAAATGCGAATATCCATGATGCTGGGGATACATCGTTCACTTTTTTTCTCCGATAGTTTTCGATCCGCGCGACGAATTTACGATCGTCAGTACGCCATACATCTCTGCCTCAAGACTTTTCCTTTTTCTCTATCTCATTCCTGCACTACCCACGTTTTCTGCATCGTCCATCGTCCTTTCTCCTCTCTTCATCGTCTCTCATAAAAGAGTGTTCGTAACAAGTAGCTCGCAGCTACGAAGTTGCGAGGCTGAGGCTTCTTTATCACCGTTTTTTCAAAGAGACCTCGAGCAGAGCATGGCACGAAGAGTTAAACACTGTGATTCTCAAATTTGCAATTTCTTATCAGAGAAGAAAATTGATCGATTGTTGAACAGCAAAAGTAACGAGGGCGACTAAAACTAAAAAAAAATAAAAAAATTGTATAAGTCAATTTGCGCGTAATTGATTTCAAATGTAATATAAAATGAAATTGAAATCGTACGTAAACAGGCAAAGAAAAATACTAATTTTCTCCGAAAATTTGATTATAACACAATTCAATCTGCGTAATTGTCGTAAGCTTATTCTGCAACGTCAGTTTATTAATAATAAAGTAGTGTTTAATTTGTATATTTATATTTTATACGAGATGACCGTGGAAAATACAAAAATACTTGCTTGTTTTGTGAATATTTATGACGATACGACATTTATAATTAATACCATCCATTATCGTTGTCGAGCTCGAATTGTCACATGGTCGACCTAATTAAGCAATGCCATTTACGAGTGGAACAACTCTCCAAACGAATTTCAGTGAGGAAATCCGTTGCTTTCCTCCAACACAGTTGCTTCTCATGCGTACGATTACGATAGGAAAAGAGAAAGATTAAGCTAAATTATAGTTGTCTATTTACCATAATTATTTATAAAATAAAATAAAATTTTAATTTAACTCGTAGATAGCATAGAAAAATACTGGATATTAAATTTACAAAATACTTCTTGTAAACGGGAAACAGAAATTAATGTACAGTTTTCCGAATTCTTCTTTGTTTTCTTTTTTAAAATAGTTCCTACATTTGCTATTATATTATTTTTAACACTTGGAACAGCAAGGAATATTTTTTACCATAATCGTATTTGCTAATATTGCGAGCACAATACTGCACAATACTGAGATTATACCGCATGTTATGAATTTTTGTCAGCTTTTCTTTTTCGTCTGTAGCATCTTCAAGAGAGTATCCCTTCTTTCTCTTTCTCTCCTTCTCTCCATCTCATCCTCGTCTTTCGATCTACCAAAGGTATTCTCAGGTTAATCTGCTATGCGGATATACGCGCCATCTTGGAATTCCAAAAGCCTCGCACAAGTTTCGCGAGTTTCGCCAATAAGTTTGTGTATCGCGGTATTGCAGCTGGTCTGGTTCCCCCGGTTTCCCTACGGCAGTAGCGATCATGCACCCTCTGTCCCTCGTTGCGAGGGTCTCGACGCTCGCTCTTGCAACTCGCTATCGACAGGGTGAAAGAGCGAGCAGGGAGGCGATATGATGGATCGAAAAGGGTGGCAAAGGATGGAATGTTGAGAGAAGGGACAGAAGTTACGCGCAACGGTGTTGAAAACGTGAAAATATGCGCTGAAGTACACTCGAAAAAAAGGCGGTCGAGACGAGTCATCGTCGCCGCACCGGCCGACCGGATGACGCGATAAAAGCTCGCAAAGCTTCCCTTCTCTCTCTTTTTTCCTCTCTTTCTCTTCTTCACTAGCCATCCTTTCAGCAGGCTTACACCCTCGACAACGCCACTCTCTTTCTTGAAGCGTACCCGAGGACGCTTCGAAACGACTGGCGCGTTGAAAATCTTGCGTCTTTTGTTTAGTAACTCTGATTTGACTTTTGTTCCACGTAAGTCGCGTGTAATGCAAGTTAATTTAATTTATAACGGGGATAAAATGCGTTATATGATATATATGCCTCTTTCCTATAGTATATCAGTCATTGAACAAATTGCGTTGAGGATAGAAACAATTACAAGAAAAATAATTTTAAAAATATCTTCATCAGTTTAAAGATATATCCATAATGAGATTTTAAGCGTAAAACTTAAGTTTTAAGGGCAGAAACACAGATTCTTAAAACGACTTCTACAATAAGATTTTAAGGCGTAAATTTTAAGTTTTAATTCCTAAGCTGAAAAAATTGGCCAATAATAGTCGATTAGTTTCCTCACATTCGAATTCACTGTGAATCAATACTGTTGATCAATTTTCTTATGATCAAGTTTCTTATGAGTTAAGGTTTAAAGCTAAAGTTTTACGTTTTAAAATCTCATTGTAGATGCCACTTAATAGATTTTTTACATCAATGACTAAAACACAAGTTCATTAGTTTAAATAACTTTCTTATTTAAGGATCGGACTACGTCTGTGTCGTGTCTCTATATACCTGCGACTATTTCCACCCTTGACGACCGCGCTAAATTTCGTTACGACGCGGCGTGCCTGAATGTAGCGAAGCTGGACTATGCGCAAAGGGTTAACGAAGTAACCATGATGCCGAGTTTCTCACCTTCGCCTGCTCCTTCCATTCTGCGGTCATCAACCCGCGTTCTAAGTAACGAGAAGGACGATTTGCCGCCGACCTCATCCTTTTATGGTCTTGCTTTCACAGAGGATCTCTGCTCTTTTCATTCACGACAGACGGGTCCGGATTTAATAAAGTATTCCTCGTCGCGGCTTTTATCTCGCGGTGTTGCGGTTGCGATGTCACCTTCGTCGTTTTGTTGTGTCCTTCGTAATTCTGACCAAGTTGATCGTGGCAAGAATACAGAAAATTTTTATCTTTCCCGGGACCGACAAGCCGCCCGAAGCAAACACAAAGAAAAACGTCCAGGAAAGCTTGGACAGGCGGAAAGGCGTCGCATGAACGGAAGAGGGAAACGCACGCGGGGAAAACTCGTTTAATGACGGCACAGTCTCCCGGAGCTGATACGTAGCAGACGACACGGAATACATCCGGAACGAGATGCAAATTACGGACTTACGAAGTATTGTTACGGACGTGCGACGGCTTACGTTGCAAATAATAAACGGCCGCGAGATGCCCGTGTTCGAGTCGTCGCGTCGGCTCGAGACAGGAATAAATATCCTCTGTTCCTACTATTACATTTTACTTTATAGAAATTGAGAAACGCGAGTGTAGCAGAATATGTACGAGAATTGCACTCGCTTGTTTATTACTTTGTGCTCACGTTCATTACGTCGCATCGTGTGCGGTCGTATTTTTTAAATCGACGTGATTTTCACATATATTTTATAAACGAGAGGTTTTAGATGTAAGAAAACAAGCAAAGCAAGAAAAAATTAGCATCCACGAGAAACTTGGTAAAAACTTGTAACTTTTCATTTCGAAAGACTTTTAAAATGAGAACGATAAAAAAATTTCGACACACAATGTGTGTACCAAGTTTCTCTTCTCAAATTTATCTTTCTTTTTCATATTTGCATCGATAACTTTCTAAAAGTTCCAATTTGACAAGAAAAGCGATTCATTTTGTGTATTTAAATAAAATAAAGTCCAAAAAAGGTTGTAACAAAATGCGAATGATATTTTGATGTCTCGATATCGCGCGAGAATAAAAGGAATTTATTGGAGTTTGATATCGCGAGAATGTTCCTGCTTCGATATCAACGGATTTACTAAAGATTTTCTTTCTTCAAGAATTCTTTCGCGCCGGTGCATCCGTTGCGGAAATGTACCTGCGAGATATACAAGAAGACTTACATGCGTACAAATGCAAATGTTACGTATTGGACGTATTTAGGGCGTAGCGAAATTCGGCAAGACTCCCCTTTTCTTTTTCCATATCTCTCACTCTTTTACATGAACTCGTTTATAAAAGGACTTTGTAAAGCCCGTGTGGATCGTTCCTACCAATATCTTCTCCCCGATTCTTTCCCCACTGCGAGTCTTTCTTTCCGATAAAATATTCTCTTCGAATCGTCTACATTTCCTGCCTCCCCAGTTGCGTCTAGCAGAAAATTTTTCAAAGCAGTCCGTAATCATGGCGACCTCGCGAGCTCCCACCATTCATTTCATTCCTCGTCAAGAGAGAAGCTATAATGGGCGCTCCACTTCTCGCTCGGTAATTTATTCGCGTACGCGACACTTTGGATAAATTTAAATTCATATAACCCGACCAAATAACGACGTACGACGAAGAAACGTTCCGTTTCTCACAGCCGTTGCTACCATGCGCGAATCCACTTTCCAGAGGAACTTTCCTATCCAGCCATTCTCGCCGTTCCTCTTTCGTATACTTCGTAAAAAGTATAAGAGCATCCGTCCCGGCCGAAGACGAAAGGGGGAGAGGGAGGGGAAGAGTGCCTAACACTCCGGGTTTATGAGAATGCATCTCTGCATTCGCGGTTGATTTCACGGGAAGGGGTAGGTTTCAATTTCGCGCGTGAAATCCATGAAAATCTCGATTGCACTTACTTCCGGCCAGTTAAGTGGCGCACTGAATGTTGCGAGGGAAGAGAAAAGGAAACCCATGGAGATCCCTCGGCCGAATGAAATAATGAAGCGGAGGGAGGGAAAGAAAGAAATGGAAAAAGACGCGACGGCGCGTACAATGGGAATCTCGTCGTCGTCATGCACATGGCATACTTGTGCGCCCCGTCTTCCAACCTCGCGTCCTATATCTACCTACTTACCCCGCTGATTCCCAACCCCCGGTCCCTATGGCAACGCATTTAAGCTCACTTTAGTATTTCAGCCCCGAGCATGACGTTTGCATCCCTCTTAGCTACTGCTCGTATTGCTCTTCGTGCGAGTTGCATTGGACAAAATCTCTCTCTCTCTCTTTCCCTCTCTCTTCTCTCCCTCTCCTATTTAAGATATACATGTATGTTTTGTTTCATCTTTTTCCTGTTCTTTGTCCTCTTAAATTTATCTTTGCACATACCTCTTCTATTTCCAACATTCGTATTTCCACTTATCCCGTATTTAACTCGGCTTAAATTCGAATAAATTTAACGCGCAAATTTTGCTAGATATCACAATATAAAAGTGTATACTCTTTCCGGCTCTATTTCTATATGCTTTGTTGTATACCGCTCTAGCTGTCGCGCAGGAGACTCGTTCATGCTTGCTTGCAAGTGCTGACTGAACGTATTGTACTCTCGCGCTTGCGGGAGCATCTGTCGCGGATGTGCCCTTGCGATTCCCTTAACCGGCTTCGGATTAGTCCCGAGGCGTCTCGTATTTCAATCTGCGTTTGTCCTCGCGGCTTTTAGTGCCGTAGTGAGCTTTTATTATGTCGTTTCACGTAAAACGGCCGATTTGGAAAGCTTGTATTGCAGAATGTTCTTATAAAATAAACATTCTCTCTCTTGATATAATCGATTATTATATGTAGGTATATCATAAATTACTTTCGCTTATATATTTTTATTTAGTGATGTCATACTTTATATCATTTTCATGTAATTTTTATTAAAATACGTAGAGTATACTTTTCTTATATTTTCTTGAACAAATTAATGAAATATTAGATAGAAATACGGAGATATCACTTCCATATTTAACAAGCATTTTAATAAAAATTCTTTTCAGAAATTCTTGAAATTGACAAAACAAATTAATGAAATAGTTTAATTAATAAATTGTGTACATGACTGTTTTAAAAGGTTAATAATTTTTTCGGAATACAATATTATAGATATACGGGAAAAAAAAATCAATATCGTTATAAAAAAACCGAAATAAATGTAAATATGAAAGCAGTAATTTTTCAGCAGTAATTGAAAATAGAATAAAATTTTGTGTCTTTCTGAGAGTTCGGATTATTCGTTATTAATATTAATGTTTCATCAATTTAATTATTATAAATAAATATGAAGTTATTTACATGATAAGTGATATTGGTATCGCTTTATTTTGTTTAGTAAATTGTAAACAAGTTATAGCCAATCTTAATTAATACAGATTCAAATTAATCTATCTCCGTCCAACGTCTGTTGCTTTCATAATAGGTGTCTATACACAAGAAACAATCTGTGCACTGTATCACTCCGAGAACCGTTGATCATGTTTGCTTTAGACCTTAGCTTCCATGACTACAACTATTGAAGTGTTTATAACGCATTATCGATAACAGAGATCGATGAAAATAGTTGATCCAACATATCCCATCTTTGTTCTTAATACAAATATATATGTGTTCACAATTTAAATGAAAATTTGGCGTTAGTTAATTCACTCTCGAGGTAGTCAGAAAATAGATCGATGAGAATCGCCGACAAACTCTTTTTATGTCGCGCTTGCTAAATATATACTCACTCCTGCAGCAGTCACACGATAAAATCTTCAACGTAGTTTGTGAGTTCAGCGCCATTGAGATGAAAGTTTTACGATCGAATTCCTAACCGTGACAGCCGCTATTAAATATCGATCGCCGGAACACGTGACTGGCAAGACATTTTCTCGCATTTAGGAACTCGCAGATAGGAAAATCGATCGTACGGTAGATAATTCGACAATTTATTGACATGAATTTGAATATAAATAAAAAAATTCTATAGAATAGACTGAGTCGGTTCATCTTTCGAGAAGCTTCAGTTAACTCTCTTACTTTCTCATACTCTTACTTTTTTACTCTTTTGTTTATCCATAAATTATCACACAGGCTGCGTTCAGCAGAGAAAATCAATCAATTAGCGCTTACTGATTCTTTAATATAATTGGTTCTTACTTTAATTCTTCGCTAAAGACGCTAAATCTAAATTAGGAATCAATCGTATTGAAGAATCATTAAACGCTAACTAATTAGTGATTAGTTTTCTCTGCTGAACGCAGCCATTGTTTATTTAAAGATGAAACTGGCCCTAAAACGTATTATGAGCAATTCTAACAACTGATCCACAAATCTCTATTTATTTTAAATGTCAGATGTGACCAATCAAATCTCACATTTAGTATAATTGTACTTCATAATACCAGTAAAAGCAGTTCGCTTTTAACAGTTTTTCAATATTACAAAGATAAAAACTCATTCGCGATAAAAAGTTTCTCCATTTGGCGAAACGTTTCGTTGATCTGAAAGCCGAGTGTTCTTATGGTACATCAACTATTTGATATTCCGAAGAAAGCTTTTTAGAGATTCTCGTTAAACAATTTTTATCGAAAGCAACACGGATATCAAGAATTATATTATATCTTTTATATTGACTGCGCTTAAAGCTGCTTTAGAATACTAGGTATGTTATTACGTTGAAGAAACATTTGTTGCACAACATTCTTATGTAAACTGCTACACGATAGAGTCTTCTAAAGTGCTTCAATTAATTCCGTCCGATATAACCCCGGTTTAACTCTCGCTCGCCTTACTTTTTTATTTGAACTCGGCGCGCATCGGCTTGTAGAACACGTTCAAGTTTTAATTCTATTTCTTCGCGGACATCTTTACTACGAACCATTACGACTTTTAGATTTACTAAATCATTTTAAATATAAAAATGTGCGGTACGTCGTACATGGTATTACTTCAAATTATGAAGCAATTTAAGTGACAGCGTAAAAAAAATGAAAATCACGAAATATCGCATTATTCCATACATTTATTATTTCATACATTATATATCTAACTCCACACATAACCGTGTAATTCTTCTCTTGTGTTAACATTAAATGCAACCATTATGACGTGGATCAACAGTTTAGTCGTTCTGGTATTAAATGCATGACGAGATGCACGAAGCATTATGCACAACTTGCGATTGTATACTTTTTCGGTGACGTGTTTTGGTGCATTGAGTTTCCACAGAACTGCCTAGGAGAGAGATTAATAGCCGGAATAAGGGTCGACGGAAAGTGGAAGCGACTGGTATAGCAAACATAGTATAATAGCATGGAGGGGAGAGAGGCGAATCTCGGAGAATATCTAAATTATATGAATTTAGCGAGAGACGTGCGGCAAACGTTTTTGAACCATTTACAGGATGATGCTATTTATCAAAATCCAAGCGAGTTAGAAAAATCAATATGAATTAACGAGGTGACGAAACATACCGATAAGAAGGATATTTTCTGTAAACGTTAGTTACATTGCGCTAGGCAGAATAAAAAGAGCATAAAGTCCACCTTAATGAATCGCCATGGAGTTTATTACTCCGCGTTTAACGGAGGATTAAGACAGTTTTAAGAAGGATGGGGTGGATCGATGCGGAGCTCGTGCAATGAGAATTTGCTGCGTTTCCGATAAGCACGCATTTAGAACGACGATAAATATAACGTGGAACGTTCATTATATTCGAACGGAATACTCTTTCTAAGAAGCGAGCTTAAAAGCAGGATTTATCATTTGTTCATTAATTTTATTACCTCGTTAAAAAATACGATCAATAATGAACGCGATGCATTTCAGTGTATTTCCGACATATCAATATTAATAACTCATTATAAGCGGAATCTGTTATGCTGGCCAAAAAAGTGACGGCAGAGTAAGTGTGATATTTTTCAATTATAAAATGAATAATTTTATTGCAGCATGTCTGCAATCATATTTTTACTTCCTCTGTTTGAGGTCAAGTTTTTTTTACCGTTCTAAATTTTCAAAAAATATGGAGAAATTGAAGATTATTTTTCAATATCTCTATTTCATTACACACTCTATTTGATTACACGTCAAATAATTTCTTAATAAGATATCTTAAATCGGGTTCTTGTTTATTTCAGAGAATTTTAAAAGTAAAATTTCACTCGTGAAAAAAATCCAGATTGTAAATGCAGAATTAATGTACAAAAACACTGCGATATTACAATTCTTGGCATTCACATGTGCTACTTTCTATAAAAATTATTTTACAGAAATTTATATTATTACAATTATTATAATTATCGTTGTAGATTATAATCTATAACAATAATTAAAATTGTAATAAATAATAATATAAATTTCTGTTAAATAATTTTTAAGAGATATTAGCTCGCATTTTTTAAACAAGATTCAATTATTTTAACTACACGATTCGATTTGTTATCAAGTTTATTACAAGAATAAAAAAACACGTTTCAAAACGTTAAAAAAAACAAAATTCTTTTTAATTCTATAATAGATATATGTCAAGATATAGTACAATCGCAAGACAGAAATCTGTAAGATAAATATTTGTATGTCATTCTAAACTACATCGACTGTTCGATAGCGATGAGTTTACCTTATAGAAAAGCAACGACACTTTAGACACGCTGCGACGCAAGTTTTGAGAGTCGTCAGCGAATCAGGCAGTTTATCTTCGAAAGTTCGTTCGCACTGCAAGTTTGCGCACTGTTACGACGCAGTTTTATCTTTTATCTTTTCTATCGAACTGTTACGGTGCTTTGCCGAGCCTCTATCAGACATCATGCTTCTTGCAATATTTTTTTCGCGATTTTTACTTCACGGCAGTTTGATCGTGCACGCAAAGACGGCTTTTGTGCTAAGACTTGTTTTGTGCATAGAAACTCTAATTATATCCTTTTTATCGCATATATTATCAAGTACAATCTCCTCTCTTTCTCGTAATTTCCTTATCATAATCATAATTTCGTTATTATAATTCAACATAAACTATGGCGATGTTTAATCGTGAATCTTTTATTTTATTTTTATTAATTTAATGTGAAATATTTAGTAAAAAAGAAATACATCATCTATATCATATGCATACCTTTTATGTATTTTATAACTCTTCTATGCACAATAAATGAAGAAACAAATATATGTATTTCAATAATTTCATACTTACCAATACATCGACGCGGAGTTGCAATATAAATCTGTAAAATGCAAATATATTTAAATTATAACAGCGTTCAAAATAATTAATATCTCAAAAATAATTGCGTGCTTTGAATATTTTGTTCATACTTTAAACAGAGAGATTTTTTATGGAAAATTTTTTTCTTTTCTCTTCTAAATCAAATTTACAAACTTTGGATAAATAAAAAATATATTTATATAAATTCGAATAATTATAAATTTGAATTATATTCAAAATCAGCAAATTAGACGAAAAGCAAATTAACGAAAGCAAATTAAGTAATATTAATAAAAGCCAACACTTTACAAGATGAATTTGTATGTATAGAAATTACTTGATTACATGCTCATCACAATTAGACCAAGTGAATTCGCAAAAATCTTAAAAACTTAAGAATAAATGAGAAATCATAAATCGGAGCACCAGTCAAATTCAATGATCACAGAACATAAACTTCTCACTTCACTTCATAAATTTGACCGGAAACGTATTAAAATTTTAGAGAAAGAAAGAATTTTAAATAAGACTGACGGCGGAGATGATTCATATTTATAAGCAAAAATATGAATTGAATTTGTAAAAAAATACCGAATTACTTGATCCGATATATACTTGAAATTATTTAAAAGCCTAATGCTTTTTTCTCAGAATTTTCGTTATGTAAATAATTTTTCTTTTTATTTTATTTAAAGAAATAATTATAAATATAGTATTACAAATACTATATTTTAAATAAAAGTATTTCAAATACAATGCTCAACATTCTGTCTGCAAACCTGAAATGCAGCTTTTACGCCAGTGCAATAAATACTAGTGACAATATTGGCTGCGTCGTCTGTCGTTGTTTAATATTGTAACGTTAAACAAGAACAAGATGAATCCGAGGCATGATCTCTCAAAAAGACATCCGAATGACGTTTTCGAACGCAACCATTATAATGTCCATTACAGACTGTGAACTGTGAAAAAGTAATTTTGACAATCGTTTCCATAATGTAACACAAACTGTACAAACTGCACAAGATATCTCGGTAATATTCTCGGTAATATTCCATAATCTCTCACCTACATGTATATAGATGAGAGATCCATAACTGTCCTATACTTCTCCTATAACCGTCTCCTTTTTTCTAAATCTACACACAATATTATTAAGTATCAAGATCCGCTTCGATTCGAAAATCAAATTCTTTCTTTTATTTGAATAAATTTATTTCAAACTGGATGATATCACGAACACGAATCAAGCTCGAATTCATCGTTCTTGCTTGGCTTGAATCTATCTTCATGGAACAACTCACGAAATGTATAACCGTTTTATAACCGTCGCGGAGATTAATGATTAAATCTTCGAATAAAAGATAACGAACAAAGCTTACCACGGATATTCTGCCATTGCCTGATGCCTTCCAGGCCTTCTCCTCCTCTCAGACTCCTTTCAGATGCTTCCTTCGTTGCACATTATATCACAGCACAGCACAAAACCGACAAAACTCGCGTATATATTAATCAAAGGAACATGGCGATTACTCGGAACCTCGAACGGCACTCCCGAAACGTAAATTCTACACTTCTTCATGTGAAAGAATACTCGAGAATGCGAAAACAAGTGACGCGCACGAAACTGTAACCGACGCGGCGTTCGCAATGACCTCGTGACGTCACGACAACGCAATATGACGAACGGCCGATGTTT
This sequence comes from Atta cephalotes, assembly GCF_000143395.1. Classification (NCBI taxonomy): domain Eukaryota; kingdom Metazoa; phylum Arthropoda; class Insecta; order Hymenoptera; family Formicidae; genus Atta; species Atta cephalotes. The sequence goes on from NW_012130133.1 coordinate 225,550, forward strand.
ATTGTTGCCAATTTCGCGCCGGGCGAAGCCGAAGTTATCGCGACCAACTTCGTGCGGTGCGACTTTGCTAATACTCCGCGTTTATATCGGATACAATAACATACGCTCGCAGTTTATGCGATTGCTAATCCCGCCTTATAACTTGTAATACGAGTAACACAAATAAATTACAACTGACGAATATAGTCAGAAATGTGATACCACCGATTGTGATTAGATTCGCGCGACAGATTTCGATCGAATGAATTGAGCGAGAAACGCGCCCGAACGAATCACCAATGTACATATGTACATACACCATACACCGAATTTACGCTGTGCGGTTGACGAGCGACCCGTGTAGTTAATTACGACCGAATTTAACTGATTGAACGCGTTGCAACGACCGCTCATCTCTCTACCGATCCTTCCCGTTCCCGCGACATTTCGCTACTGACCGAAGACTCTAAAATAATCTAAAAACGGCAGAGACGAGTTCGTTCGTACGATGTGACACGACTCAAGCTCATGATTTAATTTCGAAAAGCGGTTAATTGAGAATATACAATTAAAACTCGATATTGCGCGAAAGATATATCACATGCATTAGCAATTAACATATCGTGCCTTTTCGTCAGTTCAGTAATTTGATTCTTTATCTAGTGCATTATAAATTTATAGACGTATAAATTTTATATGCGCCTGAACGATCTGTAACACGAAAGGTATGTTCTTATTATCTGTTTCCACTAATGTAAATTAACCTTCGCAAAAAGCATTTCTGACGATACTAAAATATTCTATCGTACAATCTTATCTTAACGTTATGCAGTATAAAACTAAAATTATATTAAGGATGTATAGATGACATTTCAATTTAATAACAAAATTATGAAAATTTATAGATATTATTCTAAATCACATTTAAAAATAAAACACATATTCGGTGACAGTTTACCATCTGGATCAATAAATTATTTTAAGAAATAGTAGTATTTTTTTAATTTGCTCTAATAAAAATGTATGGAAATGTATTATATAAAATGAATGACAAAAATCTCAACTATTTATTATAAGTACATTATGTTCAAGATTTTTTTCTATAAAGTTATACTGCAATGCATAAACTAGTTGCCCTGTAAATAAATAAAATATTTATTTATTTCATATTTTTTTGTAACTAATCAGTAAATCGTAATGAAACTTTGCATAAGTTATTTTGAATTTTTAAAATATTTATAAAAAAATTTAATTTTTGTTATAGTTTTTTAAATTTTAGTTTAGCAATAAAATAATAACAAATAAATAAATTATAAAAGTGTATTCAATAAAAAGGGAATTTTTTTAACACAATTTTTATATATATAATATAGTTTGTTTAAAGTACAAATTAACACAATTGTAAAAGAGAGAGAGTGCCACTTATACATCTTTAAAGTTAAATCAATGTTCTCTATTCTTTTTCTTTTCTTTTTCTTTTCTTTTTCTTTAATAAGATTTTCTTAAATAAGATTGACTTATTGTCTTGAGACAAGAATAAGAGTCATGGCACACAAAAAATGTAAGCGGTAAAAAGTAAACAGTAAGCGAATTGGTTAATCACAATAGAAACACCGTAAAGCTAAAATGTAAGAGATGTATATCAATTGTACACGAGCCAATTACACACAAGCCAATCACAACGTTGGAAAAAAAAACTTCTTACGCAGAAGTCGCTGTGATTTGGCAATTGCAATTGTGCAAGTAAACCATTCTCTAACGTAAGCAGTAACAAATCCAAAATTGTTGATTTCCTTAATACTTACATTTTCCTGCTTAAGTTTTTCTGTGTATCATAATCCTAACATATATAAATTTAAGTTTATTAAATCACAATTTCCATAGTGGTAACCGTAGAATTTATTTAGATTTATTTAAACAAACTTGCAAAGCTGCATATTTACAGAAAAATTAATCAATTATGCATTTAGTATTCATAGAACGCTGATTCTATGATCGATATTCATAGTCTGTTCTTAATTTCAAGATATCTGAAGCAATATCTTAAGATGCTAAATTGCGACTTTTTGATTGGTCCATAACATCTTAAGCTTTAACATATGATCATCTTGAAACTTGAGCAACGTCTATGGATTTTGCCCTATGAATGCTTTATGATTAGTTGAATTATTCTATATGCTTATTGGCTAATTCTTAAACCTGAAACACAATGAAAAGCACAATAGAAACAGAGAATAATAGATTTCAACATATCAGAAATCATGCATTTCAGTATACATGATTTCTGATAGGTTGACGTTTCTTATTCCCTATTTCCTATTGCCTGTACTTTGTGTTTAAGGCTTTATGATTTTACGCTAACATAGATCATAAACTTTACGTGCGTTCTCATGATAGAAATGCGATAATTATCTTTATACATACATTGCATACATTTATGTGACTATGTAAGTTTATCTGGATAGGACTCGAAGATTCATGTTAGCATAAAATTGTAACGTAAGAATAATTTGGTCGTTATAAAACATGTTGAAAACATTTTTTGGTTGAAAATAGACGAATTAAAATTTTCTGGTTAAATTTATTAGAATTTTAATTGAGATAACTAGAATTCTGATTAATACAATATTTCTGGTAAAATCTACCAGAATTCTTATTTTTACGTACCAGAATAATTATACCAATCAAAATATTAGCTATCTAACTAGAATTCTAATAGATTTAATAAAAAAATTCTGATTCGTCCATTTCCCATCAGAATTACTATTTATTCAACCAGACTTAATCATATTTTCTCCATAGAGTTTCTCTATATATTCTCTATATATAATTAAATTGTTTTATACAAATTGTTTTATACACTCACTCATTAATTATTAAGGTGCGTTCAGACTGTAAAACGCGTCAAGCGGCGAATAGTAAATCGTAATCAACGAGTCAATATTTCAATGGCGTAAAAATATCGTCACTGATTTGCTGTTATTTGTATGCTGAAAATCCATGTTATTCTACGCATCACTGATTTGGATTAGATTTATACTACGTATCACAATCACAAAAATAGAAGATCACCTATTCTAAAATTTACAATTTGAATTATCAGTTACTTCAATCTGCTGGACTCAGTGAATTGCAGTTGGCTATCCGAATTCAATCCACAATGTGTAGCGTGACTTGCGTGACATGAACTTTATTTTTAGCGTTAGATATTTTCCCGTATTTGTCGCAACTTTATGAAGGATAATGCGATGAGATATGGAGCGAGTTACCTGCTCATTCGACTCTCCGCACAAAAATATTAACATAAGCAGCGCGCGTTTGCAGTGCCCAATAATAACAACGGCGTAACAGCGCAGCATTGTAAGTAAATAAACAGCTCGAACGAGGGTTTATATGATCTACTATTACCAATAGCAGAGCATACAATGTCGTCACTAGAATTGCGGCTGTGCCATTTCTGACATCTGATAATTTTTCTTTTCTAATTAATTTGGATTTGGAGCTTTAAATTTTTGTAACTTTTTATAAATAAAACAAGATAACAATCAAAAACGAGCATAAAAATTGTTAGATTACAATAAAGATATATATTTGAGATACAATATCATTCAATTCTTATACATTAAAACGTTTCGACTCACAATCTTCTTTAGTTAACAATACAATTAATCTAATAATCTAACTGCGAATTAAACAACGGAACTATTGTCATAATTGTATCATAAGCAACTAAAGTATTATCCCACCATGTTCATAAGAATATCATCATAATGTTATATACGATATAACTAAATCCTCATTCAAGGGCGAGAATCATGTTAACTCCAAAGAGAGAAGTCAAATGGTGAAAATAGTCTGAGAAGGAAATTTATTAAAATTATGTAAGAATTGTGGTGAGAGAGAGAGAGAGAGAGAGAGAGAAAGAGAGAGATTTTAATAAATCTCTGTTTGTTGCTTATTATACAATTATGATAACAGTTCCGTTTTTAATTTGCGATTAGATTATTAGTAATTGTATCGTTAACTGAAGAAGACTTTGTGAGTCGAACATTTTAATGTATAAGAATTGAGTGATATTGTATCTCAAATATATATTTTTATTGTAACAACTTTATCTAACAATTGTTGTATGCTCGTTTTGTTATGGTCGTTATTTTGTTGTTTTGCTTTGTCAAATAATCAAGCGTTTTATATTATCGTTTTCATATAAATAATCGTAATTAATTACAAGTAATTTTATTTTTATAGTGATACCCTCCCTTGTAAAAAAAGCTAGATTTTGAATGGCGATTAGATCAATTTAGATCCGCGGTTCGAATATTAATCTAACCTAGGCCGATGCAAATCCGCTCGGATCGAAAAAATTATCACTGTATCATTCAAGCTATTCAAGTTGGTAGGCAATGTGTGCTGCTTCGTCGTATTATTTTTTAACTCTCGAGTTGGTTGGCAATGCTTTTAAGGGATGATATATCGAATGTTTAATAATTAATTCTTGTAATTATAAAAGTAACGTATCCAGCGTAGGAAATATTAAATAGATTTGTTAATTTTGTGGCGGGAAAAGTATTAGTCATAGAACATGCAGAGAAACGATAAGTGAATTAGCCGATCAAAATTGAAGATTATCACAAAGTATTTAAAATAACTTATAAAATTCGGTTGTGACTGGTCGATTCACTCTTTTATCTTACCTATTGTTTAATTTTCTATCGACTTTTACGCGGCGAATTGGTAAGCACAAACGCTTGGCGTCTTTTTACGACTATGCAACGTGCTATTCACAACAATTAGACAGTGCAGATGATTATTTTGTTTACATTCGCGTGAACGTTCGAGACAGCATGGCGGTAAACACGGTTCGAGCCAAAGCTCGGTTTATCGTTGCATTACAACTCGAAACTCAATCACGATACGGATCATCTTTCAATTATTGTTCCACTAGAGATTGATTACTACAGACGAAATTTTGAAATTGTTACTAATTACGTTCAGCAGAGAAAGCTAATCAGAGAGAGCTCAGTGATTCTTTAATATAATTAATTCCTACACTTACAATTAAATCCGGCAATGATCTAAAAGCAAGAACCAATTAAGTATATTAAAGAATGTTCTCTGCTTAGTTTTCTCTGCTAAACACAGCCACTGTCTTGATCTCTCTGACTCTTTGAAAAAAAGATTATTAGATTTAATCCTCCTATTGAACATCTCTTTTCAAAACTGGAGGAAAATAGAATGTATATAAAAATGAGAAAGATTAACGTTATGTGTTCTTTCTCATTTAAAAAAACATCATTAAAATTTAAGACAATTATAAGATTTTAAACTGGAGTTTTTGATCAAAAACCGGAGAAATGACAATCATAGGTACGATATGATTTTAAAAACGTAGAATGCATACATTCTCTACTTCAAATAAGAGACAATCAATTCGCACCACGACGATCAGCTGATTATATCTTTTTATCAAAGTATATATTTTAATATTGCTACTGATTCAATAAGTATAATACACCGGGATATAATTAATATCTTATGACTTATCATGAATTTAAGCGCCTATCGGAGCATATACATAGAAAATCCATATGCCCCGATTTATAAATTTATGCATTAAATAATTAATAGTTATGTGATCATAATTAAACATCATGTTTTAATATTTGTCAATCGCGCGAATTCATACATCGACTAGCTTTGGAGATTCGTTGCTCGAATTACGTTGATTTATGAAATCTCATAATAAGCGGATTTAAACTTCTTCGTATTATTTTAACATTTTCTGTGACATAATAAAGTGCACGTTGAATAGCGATTAGTTTGTGCGGCGCGCGCGCGCGCGCGCGTGTGTGCGTGTGTGTGTGTGTGTGTGTGTGTGTGTGTGTGTGTGTGTGT
>NW_012130133.1:235042-237172 GCF_000143395.1 Atta cephalotes
ATATATATATATATATATATATATATATATATATAAAATAAAAATTTATAATGTTTTTAGTTTACTTGAAAATCGAAAACATATATGACTGATATTTTATATAAATAAATGAATGTAATTTTAATATCTTTATGATGTATTTAAATCCTTTTTTGAAGTTTTCTATTTTTAAGAAATATAAAAAATTAGACAAGTTTTTTTTGCTTATGCATCAATTTTGAAAATTTAATTTCGGATCATAATAGTTTAATGTGTTCTAAAGTAGCACAGAATAATTGAAAGAAAAATTAATATTAAGTTTCAAAAATTTAAACTTTGTCGTCTGTACATAAATTACATGAAAAATAAATAAAAATCAAATTAGTTTTGATTAAGATATTTAAAGATTTTCATATATGATTCAAACTTTTTTTAATATTTTTGACTACCTAAACCAATTTTAATTATTCATATTGATTATTTTTTTATTATAAGCTTATTCTTCGGTCAATAGAATCAGTTTTTTATAAAGTTCTAATAGGATATTTTAGAAATAAATAGATGCAGAACCGAAATTCTAATACGGAAAATATTGAAATCGCAATAACTTTTAAGTTACACAATTAGAAAAATTATTGTTTCATATATTTTTCTTCTTTTTTCGTTTCGTTATCAAGAAATGCAAACTATATTATTTGTAATTATTAGTTTCCAAAAAACTTATATATTCTGAAAGTGTTTTATAAAAGAAAAAATAAGAAATATAATCCCATTGCTTTTACCTTCAAATTTCTTTGTTTTGAAGGAAATGAAAAACTATATCAACTATGTATGAGAAACATTTTAATAAGTATGAGGAAAATATATGTTGTCATTTTTTAAATATTTTTTTCTTATTTATATAAAACAGCAAGAAAAATTCTATCAATTAGTAAAGATTACATTATATTACTATTCTCAAACAAAATTTAGCTTAACATAATTATTGTATAATAAACGATATTAAATATTAATAATAATAAATTCGAATACAAAAAATATATTTTTGATGAAATGAGTTATTTGACATTACATAATAAATGTTAAATTTTGATTTTATGTTATGATAGTCCATACATCGAAATTTCAAACGTCAGAAATACAATATAAGATGCGAATGTTTCAAAAAGCATTAAATATTTTGTGGCGGCAATTGACCAGTACGGGTTGGTTTTGATATTTGATTTTTTTTTCTTTCGCAGCAGATGTTAGCGTCTATTAAGCTGACACAGCCACTTCAGCACAATCGAATAAAAGTTGCACAGAAATTTAATGTTTTTTTATTGCTAATTTGTTGCTTCCTGATTTTGTTGTTCCAACCAATTCCGAAAAAACAATGACTGTGCTAGCATAAGAATAAAGTTAGCACAGCGACTCAAAAAAATAAAAAAAATTTATAAATATGGCATATTCTTTTTGTGTTAATTTGTTGCTAATTAATTGCTCACTTTCTGATATGATTGTCGCTTCATCCCCAATTCTCGAAAATCACGCCTAACCCGAGTCATTACCTATAAAGTGTTAATTCTCGAAATATCTCGACTGATTACGGTTCTCTGATTTGTTGCTCGCGATTCCAAATGAATTCGATTTTACTTGTGAGCAATAAATCAAAGAACCGTAATCAATCGAGATATTTTAAGAATTAACAATTTAGATGGTATGATGACTCGGGGTGCAGAGAGATGGTTTGCAAGGTTCAAGGGTGAAGCAACAAAATTGGATTCGCCTAAGCGGATTAGATATATATATATATATATCAATATATGATATATTAATAAAATTATTACATATCCGTTGCCTCAATAAAAACATTAATTCATCACTCACCAACTGATGCGCAACAGTAGAGTTAAATCTGTAATGCTACGATACTGTAATAAATAAATTAAAGTTCAAATAAAACAGAGTAAAGAAATAATCATTTAACTTTAAAAAATAATTGCTATACGAACGCATGCAATTTGCTAAAAAATAATCATGCCATTTTGGAAATATAATTTTTGTAAACATCGAATTTTTTGTATCCATTATTTAATTAGATATAAAACAATTATACATTCTCTAAAGAAGATCTTAAAATCAAAAATAAATTTGTATAAAATTTTAAAG
>NW_012130133.1:240860-245140 GCF_000143395.1 Atta cephalotes
TTTTAAACAAATTTATTTTTGCTAAGATCTTTAGAGAATATATAATTGTTTTAGAGAATATATATAATTACTTTAGAGAATATATAATTATTTTATAGAATTATTTTTGATAGAATATAAAATTATTTAAATCATTTTATTTAATAATGATTTAAAAACAATCATTTTTAAATCAATGTCAAATTAAATGATTTAAAAACAAGCAAAAAAAGATTAATTTTACACAAGTAAAAAATAATGTTTACCGCAAGATTGCTCCACGCCTGATGTCTCTTCCAGACCTCCTCCTCCTCTCAGAATATAATTAACATCTCGCACAGGACACTCGCATAAAACACTCGCGAATAATAAAATATAATCGCGCGGACTATAACTTGAGTCTGATAACTTGAACTCCCGAAACACGCGACACGACGAACCGACTGCGGTTCGTTCATTTTTAAATCGGCGGCGAGGGTTATTCCTCGGATTTTTACACGAAGAGAATGATTTTACTTAATATCTCAAAAATTTATCTAGATGTTATATTCAGATATATTATATTCAGATATATCTAAAACTTCTTAAATACTAAGAAAAAAACGTTCTTTTCATGTAAATATCCTCTGGGCTTTCCCACCGTCAAGGTCGTACCCGTAATGAAGAGAAGATAATCTGAAAAATGTAATATATATCTATTATCTATATTATTATGTAATCGGTTAACTTTTAGAAACGAACATCACGTCTGCAATTCGTTATCATTGCGAAATAAAGTCAGAGCAGATAAAAGGGCTGAATCTTTTATTTATTTAGATATAAATGATTAGAGTCTAGAATGAAATAGACTAGAGATTAATAAAAAAGAAAAATTTCTTTTATTACCGATAAATAATTACGGTTAATTTTTAAACGGATTTCCGTATAGGAAAGATGCTCAAAAAAAATTTATTAATTATTAAATAATCATATTCATTGTAAAAGCAGGAATTGCGATTTTTTTTGCACGAGAGTGTTCATATAAACATTGCTTTTTTATGACTCGTGTGTGATACCGTTCGTATAGACAAGTGCCGTGTCGCGTGCCGCTCTTCTTCACATTTCTTTTGAAAGTAAGTATAATCGCGAAAAATGCTAGATATAATACGAAAGTTTTATTTCACGAATATTCACATAATATTGCTAGTATAATTAATTATTCATAAAGCTTCGTATTATATTTAGCATTTTTTGCGATTATGTTTCAAAATGGAATATAAAGAAGAGCTGCACGCAACACGGCTATCTGCCTGTACGAGCTTCGGTAAGACAATGATTCTACGGTAACTACGCGTAAACAAGACGCTCCGCTTCATGTCATCCCCACTTCAAGGTCGCTCGTTTAACTGTCGAAATATTATGCGTATTACAAAATTAGTAAAATAATCTACTCGTTTTAATATTCTTCAATGAATATTATACGATACTTTATTTTTTGAATTCATTACGCACACAACTCATCTATATCTTAGGCCGGTATTCATAGTGTCAGAACTATGTACTTATATTCAAGACCGTCTTAAGTACTATTTTAAGAAGTCAGAGGGCCGTATTAGTGTCTTAAGACATTACTTAAGACAGTCTTGAAATAAGAATGGACTATGAAGCTCTTGTTAAATATATTATAATATTTGCGCGGTTCTAAACATAATCAGCATTTGGCGTGCGTGGAATAATTTTGATATTTCAACATTATGTCTCAATTTTTATTATTCTTTTAAGTGATTCATTAATAATTCAAGATTGATAATATTCTATACATCCTTTATATAAAGATACAAATTTTATTAATATTGCGGAACAATTTGCGCTAAATTTTGCTTTAGCTAAAAAGTATTAAATGTCTTGTCAATCATTATTTAATTTTTTCAGCTAAAAAATTTTAAATTATTTATGATACTGCTCTTGCTGTAAATTATTCTGTGTTTTAAAAATTCTTCAAACTTACATATAATGCCAATCCACTCGGAAAATAACTGTTACGATTTATTTATTGTAAAAAGAGCTAGAGATGCTACAAAGCAAAGCGCGAAATGTACGACAATACCTGTTTATCAACATGCGTATAATTGAATAAACCGTTAATATTTTTCATACGCAATAATCTAAACGGCACTCGGTGAAAAGCAAGGGTACAAATCGCGCGGCGAAAGAGAGGGGGAGCGGCCCGGTGATTGACTACGTCATCACTTCGGCATTCGCTCGAGCGCGGAGAGAAACAGACGTGTAGTACGATTGCTCCAGGCGTCGTATTAATCTATGAAAATTAAATATTCACGAACGTGAATTGACGATTAATTATGTAAGGATGCCTAAATAGTAATGTTGCGCAAAATTAAGGTGTGTACTAAGAGTTATATCTCAACCTTTATTACTCTCTTTGATGATTTACATTCAAATAAAGATGAATAATAAGTAAATAATAATAAGTTAAATTAGTACATTCATTATATAATAAATGCAAACATTTTTTAAATTATAAAACATTTTGAATTAAATATAATAATGAAAAAATATAAATAGAAATCATGTTATACATTTACAGAGATATCTAAGAGCGTCATTCATAATCCGTTCTTATTTCAAAACTGTCTTAAGTAATGTCTTAAGACAGTTTACGGCCCTCTGATTCGTGACTTATTAAAATTGTACTTAAGACGGTTTTGAATATACATAGTTCTGACACTATGAATATCGGTCTAAGACATAGATAAGTTGTATGCGTAACAAATTCGAAAGATAAAACGTAAAATAAAGTATCGTGTAATATTCATCGAAGAATATTAAAACGAGTAGATTATTTTACTAATTTTGTAATACGCGTAATATTTCGATAGTTAAACGAGCGGCGCGCGATCTTGAAGTGGGGATGGCACGAAGCGGCGCGTGTATTTACGCGTAGTTACCGTACAATTATTGTCTTACCGAAGCTCGTACAGGCAGGTAGCCGTGTTCATATTAACATTGCTTTTTTATGATTCGTGTGTGATATGTGTGATTTTATGATTCATATAGACAAGTAATCGTGTCGCGTGCCGCTCTTCTTTATATTCCCTTTTGAAACGAAATCGCAAAAAATGCTAAATGTAATACGAAGCTTTATGAATAATTAATTATACTAGCAATATTATGTGAATATTCATGAAATAAAATTTTCGTATTATATTTTTCGCGATTATACTTTTCAAACTTGTCTATACGAACGGTATCACACACGACTCGTAAAAAAGCAATGTTAATATGAATATTCTCGTGCAAAAAAATCGCAATTCCTGCTTTTACAATGAATATGATATAATTAATAAATTTTTTTTTGAACACCTTTCGATCCTATACAGAGATCCGTTTAAAAAATAACCGTAACTTATCGGTAATAAAAGAAACATTTTTCTTTTTTATTAATCTCTAGCCTATCTCATTCTAGATTCTAATCATTTACATCTAAATAAAAGATTCAGCCCTTTTATCTGCTTTGACTTTATTTCGCAATGATAACGAATTAGACGTGATATTCGTTTCTAAAAGTTAACCGAGTGCATAATAATATAGATAATACATATATTACATTTTTCAGATTATCTTCCCTCTCACGGGATACGATCTTGGTGAGAGGGCCCAGAGGATATTTACATGAAAAGAACGTTTTTTTCTCAGTATTTAAAAATTTTTAGATATATCTGAATATAATATCTAGATAAATTTTTAGATATTGAGTAAAATCATTCTCTTCGTGTAAAAATTCAACGGGGAAGCTATGTTAATGGCGACGTTTTTCGCCGCCGATTTAAAAATGAACGAACCGCAGCCGGTTCGTCGCGTCCCGCGTTTCGGGAGTGCCGTTCAAGTTATCAGATTCAAGTTATAGTCCGCGCGCGATTATATTTTATTATTCGCGAGTGTCCTGTGTTAATCATATTCTGAGAAAAGGAGGAGGTCTGGAAGAGACATCAGGCATCGGTGGAGCAACCTTAAATATTATTTTTTACTTGTGTAAAATTAACCTTTTTTTACTTGTTTTTAAATCATTTAATTTGACATCGATTTAAAAATGATTATTTTTAAATCATTATTAAATAAAATGATTTAAATAATTTTATATTCTATCAAAAATAATTCTATAAAATAATTATATATTTTTTCAAAATAATTATATATATTCTCTAAAGAAGATCTCAGNAAANAATATATATATATATATATATATATATATATATATATATATATATATATATATATATATATATATATATATAATATAATAT
>NW_012130133.1:249188-253271 GCF_000143395.1 Atta cephalotes
TATATATATATATATATATATATATATATATATATATATATATATATATATATGTACATTGATGATTCGTTCGATCGGATTTCTCGCTCGATTCATCCGATCGAAATCTACAATCGTGTGAACTTAATCACAGTAGGTGATATTACATTCCTGGCTGTACATCGTCAATTATGTAAAGTTCATTCTACAAATGCATGAGCGTAGTTATAAGTGATGGCAGTTATAAGAATTGACCAATTACAGTCAACTTTCAGAATATTTGACTGTGATTGGTCAATTTTTACGACTATAGTTATCATTTATCACTCATAGTTACGCTTACGCAATTGTAAAATGAGCTTAACTTTTTCTTTAACATGGAAACGTGAAAAATAAAAATTTTTATGTATGAGTGACAGGATGTCTCAGACCCGTATACTCCTTTTATCATTGCAAGAATAAAAAATATGTTCAGAGAATAATTTTAGAATTTAAAAAGATCTATTATTAGTCTTATCAGTTTGACTTTAAGTGGCCAAGATCATGTCAAGATCATATTAATTTTTTCAAATAGAAATCCCAATTTTTTATTCTTGTAATTTATCTCGAGAACTTTTTAAAACACTATAATAAAATGTTTTTTCATTAAGTACCTATTTTTTGAGTTATAAGGCTTGAAAGTTACAATACCGCTGGCATTAGCATTATCTAAGATGTTCGATTAATGGTTAAAACTATTTAAATGTTTTTCACAATCATAATTTTGATATCAAGATCAAAATTTCTAGAGGTTGTTTCTTTTATTTTCATTTTTAGTATAAAAATGAAAGTACTAATTATTATTGGCAATAATTTAGAAGATTTAGGATTATTTGTTCCTTTTATGCAACGAGATTTTTGTTCGATGGGTTTTTGTTTTTCTTTTTTGTTTTTTTGTTGTTCTTTATATTTTCATGGATCGATTTTGATCTACATATAAAAATAATTATAAATTGTAAGTTGCTCTCTAATCTAATCAGTCTAATCTAATCAGTCTCCTCTATATCGGATTCTAATAGATGTGCTATACCGTATAGGAATTTTGATCTAATCGAGTCAATTACTCTTTGTTGTGGCGATAATGTAATTATTTGCAACAAAACGAATATTTATATTTTTAATAGCTTGTAAGCTCGACATAACTTATTGTTAGAAAGTAAAAAGTATGTATGTATTGGGTTTCATATGCGTAATCAATTATTCGGCTTATTTAATGTATATATTATTAAATTTATGTACAGATTATGTACGCAATCATGAAAATTATATTTATTATCGCGTAGAATAATGATAATTATAAAGTATTCGTGTTGCAATGGATGCCAAGTAAATTACGCATACCGTAATCGAACATTGTAAGTATTGTCAATCGATTTATTTGCCGTATTTGTTAGTGCAATTAGATTTAATTCCTGTTAGTTAAAAAAGTTAGTTTGTATCAAAGCACATTATTATACCTATAGCTTTTTACTTACGTTTTTTTCAAAAGTATTCTGTAAAATATTCCAATGGTTGAAGTATTTCTATTATTAAAAATATATAATTGAAATTTATTAATAACTTTTTGCTCACGTTATTTTTTAAGCTTTATAATATTGTAAATTAGTTATCGCTTTTTAACTACATAACTATATGTTTAGTGTAAAATTATTTGGATTCTGTTATTAAATTTTGAATGGTTTTGTTATAATTCCGTGTTAGTAAAATATTTTAAATGCGTAAGCAATTTGATCATATAATATATTATATCGTATATATTTTGTGTTATTTTTTTATATTCTCTTATATTTTATAATTTTGTATCATATAAAATACAACTTTCATATGAAAAATAATAAAAATAATAAAAAATGCATGTTTAAAAAAGACTATATATTGATTAAAATTGACGTATCGGAAGGGCTCTAAGTTGGTTTATTTTTACTGAACGAAGTTTTGGTTTAAAACTAAATTTAAAAGTATTGCTAAAAATTCAAGAATAAATTTAATCAAGGTATATAATCATATATCCGATAGAAACAGAGTAACCTGTGTAGAAAATAACATCTTTCTGAATACATGTATAATGTAAAATGTAATAGAATATATTGTGTCAGAAATTGTGCGCTATCGTCATATTTTAACAATAAATGAGCTTATTACTTAACTCGTAATTGAATCTAATTTGTATGATTTATGAAAAGAAAAATTACAAATTTTTTTATGTATTAAAATCATACTTTTATGTATTAAAGTCAACTTCATTCATCTTAAATTGCAAATGTTTGTGCATCAAAGCAAAATAAGAAATTAATTTACACATAAATGCTTTTTTAATTAACGCACTGTCATTCACGCGGCATTAGAGTGATGTAAGCCGCTCCTTGTATCCGTTGTGATTACAGCAAATATCAAGGGATATATAATATGAGTCTCTATGAACAAGGAACGATTTATCAGCGCGCTTAATTAATATTCGCAACGAATGATGTGTAATACAAATAAAAAGCGAAAAAATAGAAGAAAAATAGAACAGCCAAGCAGTGAAAATCAATATCATCTCAACTGTGAAAATCAATAATAAACACATTTAGTATATGCGCAGTTACGGATTTGAGCTCACAAATTCCATGCGATACCATTTTATGTGATTTTGATCATCTATAATTCATAAAGTATCATTGATTTTAATACTCGATTATTAGGAGATTTTTCATTCTAATTGTTCTTTAGAATATGTATCGTGAAAATACTGTGTGATGATCGCCAGGTATACATCCTGCATAAATGTTTTTTACAGCAGTTATTTTGCTAGTAAATTTTAGCTGGTAAATCCATACGCGAGAAAAATACAAATAGAAGAATTCCGTCGCATAAAAAACAGCTAAAAATATCGAACCTACATCCAATTCACGGCTCCCAGGTGTTTCTAACGTACATGGCGAAATAATATACCAGATCATAGAAGAGCTGTGCAAATAATATGTAAGCATAACACTTTTTCTATACTATTCACAACTGCAGATTTGCAATTAAATGGATTTTTTTTCGATTGCAGCGAATAAATATACCTATCCTCTCTTCTAAAACGCGCACGTATTCCATTCACCAAACTTATACGTGTGTATATCGCATAAAAAATTATACTAGATGGACACAACGGCGAAAAGCGGAAAATGCGATATGACAAACAATCTGTGGCGATTATGTTTACTTTAGTAATTATATCGTGGAAACCTGCTCGGGCCCACGTAGAAATTAATTGCGGCCACGCGTTACCGGAAGCTGAAGTAATTCGTATCAGAGTACGCTCGTCGGTTAGGTTCCCGTAGTTCTGCGCATATCGGGCCGATATGACAGGTGAAACGTGGTCGATAGCAGTCCCTTACGTTTGTAATAACGGCGCAGTACGGCGTGCGAGTGCGCCATCGGTGCGGACGGAATGTAGGCTTGGTCGCCGTGGATGTACCGTGTGCGTGAATCACGCAATGCAGATTGTCCCAGTCAGTAGTTTACCATAGTATCCAGCCAGCCGGTGTAATCGAGCCGATAGAGTCGACGTTAGTGAGCGTGTCGACGGCGATACGTTTGTTGTGTTACATCTTCACATTACATCATGATATTAATGAGAAGCGAGTTGTGAGGGGTGTGGCGCATTCTGCTAATAATATCTTCCGCTTAGTGAAATTCTAATTCACAGTGACAATTCCACATTAACAGTTAATAATTTTCTATATAAATAATTATGTGTGTACAACAGTTCTGTACGATATATATTTATATGTTACAACTAGATTCTACAATTTGTACTGATAATGAGAGAAAAAAATGGTTATATTATTACCATAATTTATAGTCATTTCTCGAGTGCTAACTATATATATTTTTTTAGAATTATAAAAATGTAATTATTATTACTAAAATTATAGTAATAATAATTGTAAAAAAAATGTCCTTAATAATTATTTTATTATGCAATTATACACGGAGAGAATTTTTTCTTAGAATTTACCTTGAAAATATGGTAGTCGTGGGACAACATTGTATTTCCAAGAATTTTAATGTAAATCTCTCTCTCTCTCTCTC
>NW_012130133.1:258444-261774 GCF_000143395.1 Atta cephalotes
TACTCTCTCTCTCTCTCTCTCTCTCTCTCTCTCTCTCTCTCTCTCTCTCGTTCATTAATAAAACTACAATAAAGTATAAAATAAAGTATAATATAATTTGATTAATTTTACTGAAGTGCATGATAAAAATCTTTAAAATATTGCATTATACCACAACTATCATATTTTCGTGGTAAATTTTAAAACAAAATTCTCTCCGTGTAATCACAAATATCACACACTTTCCTTTCGATATACATAGTATCAGCTTTTGGTATATAATTCTTACTCAAAAATTCAAAAAAAGATACATTTATATTTATATATTATAAAACATATAAAATATCCGAATTTAAAAAATATTTGAAGAACTGCAATCTTAATTGTAAGAATTTGTATTAATTATGTCAACGTCGCTTACAACGATAAATTTGAGTTAAATTTTCTTTCACTGTCGGCGTTATAAATGTATGATCTGGGCGAGGCAACGCAATCGCTAGTCCAGAATTAATTAACTCAGGTCATCGGTGCATCTCAATCTTCATGTGTAGCTCGATATATATATAGGAATGAAGATACGTCCACGAGGAGAAGAAAAAGTTCCAAACTTATTTTAGACAACTTTCAAAGCATGATGTCTGACTATAAAGCGCATTTATAATTGTATACTTTTTCATTATCACGATCCGAAATAATAGTCCCATAATTTTAAACTAAAGATACGCAATCGATAAGCCGCAGCAACGTGTATAAAAGAGAACGTAATTCCACGGTGAGTAACACGATAGCGCTGCGCATAGACTAAAGTTCGGCGCTAATGAGCACCGCGATTAAGCAAATTTATTCCATTTGTATCCGGTGGAGGCATATATATCGTTTTTGCCTAAAAGGTCGACCATATGAAACCGCTGCGGCGAGCGGTTTACGTCGCGATCGGAATCGAAATCCGGTAAAACGGTATCCATTAATTATGTACAAATTAATAATAATATGTACATTGTCACGTCATTAGGTGCTACATACGTATATTTAATAATACCATCATTGTGCATTTGTCCTTCATAATGTCAGCCTCGCTCATGTTCATTCTGGGAGGTGTATGGTAAATGTACTGACGTAATTATTATTCAGATAATCGCAGTATCATATATGTAGTCGAAAAGATACGATTACAATTAAATCAAATTCTATTTCTAGCTCAAATGTTTGAATTCTTGGAATAGTAAATTTTCATTCTGATATTTCAAATCTTTCTTCCTAGACATATGTATGTAGTATCGTTCTCTTATTTTAAAAATACATTCAAAAAATTTAGTTTTTTATAAAAAGAAAAAACTATTTTTTAATTTTACAGAAAATTGACTAATCAAATATTATCTATCGTAAAAATACATAATTTTAACATAATAAAATAACTTTAACATAATTAAATATCACTTTTGTCATTTTTGTTTCAGAATTTGAAAAACTTTTTTTGAATTGTAACAGTTTTGCCGTTTTTCATAAAATTGAGTTAGCTCTCTTTTGATGATTGATAGAATAATGTTTACTTAACTCATTCCCGGTAATAATTCATGGTAATTGAAAATCACGTTTTCTAAAAGTAACACAATTAAAAAAATTTATTACAAGAATTAAGTAAAGACTACTTCATCAGTCATCAAAAATAAACTTAATCACCAAATAGTACATATGTCGTTTTCTTAAGATTTTTAATAAATCATAATATCTTCTTCTACACATTTTGAGTTTTGTTGTATTTGTAAATGAAAAGATCTTTTTTTGGAAAGTTTATTTAAAGAATATTTAGAGTTAAAACATTTAGAGTTTTGGTAATCGATTTAAAAAAAAATTATTTTATTTTAAGTTTAGTCTGATTAGTTTTAACTGATCAAGATAAATGCAAATTGTTGATGATATCCCGAGTTATTTCATTTTTAATAAATTATTCTGAATTTATTATAATTGTATGGAATATCAAAATTTTCAACTTACAAAAACACTTGATCACATTTCTAAGATTATTTCCTTTTTATCTATATTATTCGATCAAATAACTTTCTCAATTAATCTTCTATAGTCCGTTGTAACTTTGAATATATATATCGATATCTTATTGATTTATTTAATTTTGAAAACAAAAATTTTTACATAAGTTTAAATTTTTTTTATAACCACAAAAAATTCAGGTTATAGAGGATTAAATTAAAAAATAATTTTCTCCCTTTTTTGAAAAATCTAATTTTTTGAATTATATGTGCCACTTTAAAGTAAAAGAACGATGTCAACAATTATAATATCTTTTTCGCTGGTGTACGAATATCGATTATTCGATGTAGCGGATGAATTTCTATTTAATCATCGATGTCATGGGAAACGGACGTCATTGGTGGGACGATGGCGGATGGGAGCGCACAGAGGATAACGGAAGTTACAGAAGGGGATAGTGCGATAATAAATATGCCCAGCGCCGGCAGCCATAAATCCCGCGTAATTGAATTTTCAACATCCATAACTGGCCGTCGCTCGGCGCGACCTCAGGAAATAGGACGGAACGGGACGTATCTTGAACGGGAGTTAGATGATTCCATTCCACTTTCGAAAGGCGCGGTCCTCTCGCTTCTTTCTCCTTCCGCTCTGTTACTCGCCATAGCAATAGACAGAATCGATTCCACGACGTTCGTATAGTCGGAGACTATTTTTAATTCGCCTTCCAGATCGAGTCGCGGTGCAACGCGATGGCCACCTTTCTTCTTCATTCTTTCTTCTTCTTTTCTTCGATTCTCGGCGAGCGACGAGTTCCTTTGACGCGAACATCTAATCAAGGATTTTCTCGATTCTTGAGTTCCTCGTCTTGCCAAACTCTATAGCTATAACGTTCTTTCTCGCCACTATCTTCTCGTCTTCCCCTTGGTTTGACTCCACCTTTTTCCTACCACTCTTCTCATTCTTCTCCGCGCTCGTCGGCGCCGTCGCTGTCTTCGCGTCGTTGTCGTGCAGACTTGGCGCGGAAAACTTTGATTGTACGTAAGTCGAAAGCGTCGAGAACGAAAAAGGAACGCTCCGAAAATCGTGGGGTGGTTGCCGCCAGTTGTCGAGAGTCGTCTTGTCGCACGATGGGATTTCTGCTGATTGGAAATCCTGTCATTCAATAGCCCGCATATATATTTCCCAGTAGACCCGCCAGCGAGACAGCGACAAACGCGCTTTCGTAAAAAGCCACAATGAAGGGTAAGAGAAGAATAGAAGTCGCATTTTGTATATTTGCCAAGATCGCTAACTTTTTCCTTAACTGCGTTAATGCTCCGTGATGGTTTTTTCCTAACATTGAATTCCACTCTCTCTCTCTCT
>NW_012130133.1:269671-272708 GCF_000143395.1 Atta cephalotes
CTCTCTCTCTCTCTCTCTCTCTCTCTCTCTCTCTCTCTCTCTCTCTCCCTCTCCCCCCTCTCTTCTTTATTAAATCTTATTACTTTTCTAATAATAAAAGAAGGATAAAAGGAACCTGTTTACCTGCCACATATCGACCCCACAATCCCGTCATAGGCAATATCGAGAATGGCAGTGCCCAAAACCATGTGAATAGAGCTAGTACCATAGCTTGTTTTCCATTCAGTCTACCGTCAATCGGACAGCTAATTGTCCTGTAATATCAAGACGTAATAGAATAATTACAATCCTGCAGTTATTATTGATTAAATTGATTAATGAAAGTGCCGAGAAACGTTTATTAGATTAAAATTCTTTCTATGAGTCTGTTAACGTTGTCATCGACATAGTCGTTTACAATGTACTGTAGTCGTTAAATTTTAACGAGCGTGTAATCGCTTTGTAATTGTTCAGTAATTGATTCTATAAAAATGCAATTAAATTTGTTCAATAGTAATCAATAAAAACAATCAAAGTCAAATCGCGCGTGCCGACCTGTATCGATCGAAAGCGATCGCTGCGTTGGTAATCGCTTGTCCCATCCCGGAAATCGCACCGAGCAAAGCATACACATCGCATCCGGTCTCCCAACCAATGGTTCGTTCCAGGAAACTGTTTATGATCAACATAGGCATCTCCGTTGCCATCAGTAGATCGAACACAGCCAAATTCAAGATAAATATATTCGATGGTGTCCTCAATGATTTTGACCTAACCATTAATATATCAAAATAAATATTCATTACGGTAAACATTGATTAATTTTAAGAAAGATTTTGTTTAGAGGAAAAATATAAAATAGAGAGAATGTGATAATATTTTCTATCATACGTAGCAAAGACTGTGCCAAAGTAATTCAGTCTCACGTATAAAGATGGCGACAGCACCACTGTTTTGTCTTATGAACAAGGATATTTACGTACATTCAGTTTTAATAAGAGATAGTAGTAAACTAATAATCAAAATTTTAAAAAAGTCGAAGAAAAATACAATCTATAAATCTATAAATTTAATAAAAATAAAAATAATAAGAAACAAACGTCTTGATGTAGGAACAGGAACATTGCGCAAAATAAATTTATATAATTATTTATATAGTTTAACTCCTCTTTTCTTCTTTGATAAAATGTTACAAATATTTGCAGTATTAATAGCATAAATTAAAAATTGTGTGTTAAGCGTTAATAAGATTATATACAATTTACAATCATTAAAAGATCGGATAAAATTATATAATTCTTAAAATTGCGTATATTTTAAAAGCGCACATTTTATAAAAATACATTGCATGTTTAATATATCACATATATGGTATATAGTTGAATTTTTTGAAACTATATTACTTACAATTATTGTAATTTTCAATATTTAATTAGGCTTTTTTTGCAGTATTAATTTTCAAGTCGTCTTATAGAATTTTTTTAAATGGTACATTAAATGGTACATGGTAAACTTACGTGCTAAAAATCCAAATAACGATGCCATTCCCAAGGAGGGACAACATCAGAAGCAAAAAATAAATGAGCGCGAGGGCGACATGCCATAGTCTTCCGGGTGCGAGGAATACACGCCAATGTGGGTGCACGAGATCCGCGTGCTCAGGGGGGAAGTTCCATCCTAGGAAATGTTCTTGCAGTGGCTGTACATCTCTGTTATTTAAAAATACACCGGTAGTTAATATTTGATTACACGAAGTTATTGAAATTTTCGAAACTCTAACTGCCACAAGTAAAGTTTCCATAAATTAAATAATAGAAGCTTATATATTTTTCACGTTTTAATTCAGCAGATTTGATTCAGAATTTTAATCCAGTGTTTAATTACCGTGATGATTAATGTTAAATACTGAAAGGATATTTTGTAAAATGCTTTATAAGCTAAAAATGATTTTGAATCTGATGAAATTAACGTCGAAAGTTAAGAATACCTGGAAAATTGTTTTAAGATAAGAAACATAATTATAATATTTAAATAAGAATCGTGCAAAATTATAATTTTTCTTTAATTTGATTAAAACGCGATAAAACAAAATCCTAAATCACTATCTACAGATTAAATGGGTAGCCAAGAATTTCCATAAGACCTAGGAGGGTAATTTCTGTCGCTTCCTTCGTGACCGGCATTATTACTCCGTCACGACATCGCAAATGTAAAGGTTGTAGGACAAATAGCTTTCGCGTCGACGATAAGAATTGCGACTTTCCCAAGTAAGACGACCCGCAAATTCGCTACATCGATCGCGATGCAATGCAAAGTAGACGTGATCCATTTACGCGCAAATTCGTTCGATGATAAAATCGCCGCCAATACGGTCAAAAGGGCATAATATCACGAAAAATTTCGATCCGCTATCAACGAGAGAGAATTCAAACATTATACATTAATCTCGTACAACCGAAACTTGTGCCAGGCAAATAATATTGCGAAACCTTATCTGCGTGCAGCCGATGTTACACGTTATTATCGGTAGCATTGTTATTTTTGTTGTTACACCATCACCACCGGCGGCTATTTGGAGAAAAAGATTTTCATTCATCGCGCGGAAAATGACGCGTTTTCACGTGCAGCGAACATTAATGGTAATGAGATCCATTCGCATGTACCATCGATGGATTAAATCCGGCCGTGCGCTAATTGTGATGCCGAGTGATTATTAGTCCTTCCGGCTTATCGTAGGATCTATGTAGCAACGTAGCTCCGTAATGCGCGCATGATTTGATAGCCTATCTATTCGCCGGTCGTAAGAGCTCCCTAAGCTCTTCCTTATCGCATCGCGATCTTATTCGCGAATGAAACGCTGCATCTATGTTGCGTTATGTACATGGGCTTGCTGAGAACTTTCATGTTTCTCGCTCGCACCCACTCTGCTTTCATATTCTCCCTCGTGCCGCGAATATTATCAGCGGCTCTTCGCAGCCGCCACACAATGTCAGATGATTATAAGGAGAAATACGGTATATATATATATATATATATATATATATATATATATATAGTA
>NW_012130133.1:272728-278245 GCF_000143395.1 Atta cephalotes
CTACTCTCTCTCTCTCTCTCTCTCTCTCTCTCTCTCTCTCTCTCTCTCTACGCAAATAAACTCGCTCTAACATTTTTAGTGTTCTGCGATATCGACGTGCCGCGCGATTTACTTTCATAATGATGAAAATGAGACAATCCTAGCTTCAGAAGAATTGGCCATGTTCGCTGGTTGGTAACGTTGGTTACCCAACTATCACGACAACAACCGGAGATCCGGAGGTTGCCGTGACGTCAGAGATTAGCCTTCCTGGCGGTGAGAAACAAATGACGTACTAACTGCATATTAACCAAACTACCCGGGTTGTCTGTGAAGTCCGCCTACTACCCAATGATCCACGCCGCGCGCAATTCACGATTCACTGCCGTTTCATGGACTGGACTAAACTTTCTCGACTGACGATGAACGCGTCGGGCACGTAATCACCTTGTCTTCCCTGATGGATTAGGATACCCGGCAATGGAAACAATTATCGACAACGCGCCAATTGACCGGGATTAGTGAAATCGTCCTACATCCAATTAGCACCTTTTTACGTTAACTCGACCTCAAAATTACTCGCTCTAATTATTTTGTGGAATATATATGAAAATTCGGCAGAATTTCGAAAACAACGAATGGAAAAATAACAAAAAGTCAGTATTATTTCGCCTTAATCTTCCGTAGAAGCAACGCCCGCAGTCAAAGTCTTGGAACAAGTACAACAGCAGCGCGCTCTTTGGCGAATAAAAATATTACTCTGGCACAATGTTCTTCTCGAAGGAGAACGCGATTCTTTCTAGGCTCCGTCCGTCAGATTTCAAAGTTCCTCGCTGCGCTTCGGTAGTTGTACATATTTCACGAGACCGAGTCGCTCCGCGTATTCATGGAGCAATGTTTCTTACTCGCAAGAAAGTTAGACAGTAAGTTAGCACGCTGTCGCGCGTTATTCATTACCTTTGTTCCTTCTGCGATCGTCTCTCAGACAATCGCGGGAAAAAATTGCGCAGTATCCAAGATCAACTAAGCTTACTCGCATTCGTATTCTCATGGTGTTCTTAAAGTTGAATGTTTAGACGGCCAACTTTTATGATGATTATTTTCCGCGATATGCTTCATGATTAATGCCGGCAGTTTTCAACCACATTAAATAAATGTCTATCGTATCTATCTTATCTGTGATAATTATCGAGAAGCGATTTATAAATTTTAATGAATTGATTTTTCGTGAAACGTGTGCCATATTTTTACATTATTGCTAAAAATTAATATATAAATCTTACTTATAAATTAAATAAGACAATATTGTTCAATGTTCAAATTCTCTCTAAAATGTTACACATATTCTAAAGATTTTGAACAGAATGTGGTTGACAGAATTTACGTAATCAGGATTTTTTATAAATTGAGGCGATTTTTGGTCCATTTCACCCTAATTTACCAAAAATTCTGATGTGCTACGCAAATTCCAATGGCGGTTTCGTCGTCGTGTTTCAGCGCAAAAAATCTTTGGAGTACGTAATATGATACTTCGAAAAGAAAAAAAATAATTTTTTTTGTTAAACTGCTAATTATACAGAAAATCTAAAATTCAAATAGCCATAACTTAATGAAAATAAATAGTACAATTATAAATAATTAAAATTTATTTAAAATAAATCACACAATTATAAATAATTAAAATTCATTTAAAAACTGTTGACTTGTACGTTTTGATGCCGTAAACTTTATTCAGAAATAATTAAGTTTAATTGCGTTTACAAGTCCAGAAAACCAATTCGAATGACTATAAATATGATAATATGTACATATATAGTATATATATAAAATTCACATTGATATTTAAGTATTAAAAATCTAGCTTTGACCGATATAGGCATTGTTAGTTCATGTTAATTGTGTTTCATATGTACGGTCTAAAATATGATTCTTATAATTAAGTATGTTCGTTTTTGTCATAAAAAATGTTTAAAGTGATACAAAATACTGTTTTTTACTTATTTTATTTCAAATTTCACTTACTCAAAATCCTGACTATGCAAATTTTGCTAATCGTATTCAGTGAAAAAATATTCGGAGTATGTATTATACTATGGCATTTCAGAAAGAAAAAAAACTTTTTATCGAACAATGTAATTAATCAATATTATCGGAGCGGATTTAAATATTCTGAAATACTCTGAAGAAACTCTGAAGCATACACGAGATAACAGATATATGACACTGATTTTTCCTGAAATATATTCCAGAAATATGTTTCATGACATGTGGATCGCCATCGAGATTTTCTGCGAACGCTACTCATATAACGTATCACTCTTCCTCGGTAGAAGAAGGAAATGTGGACGAGTCAAGGGGATCGAGATAACAAGAGAGTAAGGAGATCCTCTCAATTTTTCTGTAACAAGCACGCCCAAAGGCTGCCTCATAAAAAAAGATACGACTTGTCAGTGATATTAGCGCATAAAAGAAAGCGCGTATTATGCGCGAATCTTTACACCAGGCGAGTATAAAACTTGTAGAACGATATTCGAATTACTGCATGCGGGGAGGTGGCAATCTGTTTTTACGTTCAGTGTCAGTATTCCCTTATCATGAGGAACTAATTCGATTGCGAAATAAAAGTTGGACGATCAAGGACTAGCAGAAGCCTCGGTCTCCTTACGAGTGAGCAATTTCTCAGCAGGAGTTGATTTGTAGGACAATATTTTTCCCAGACTAAAAGATAACATATAAACGCGAACGTGCTGTGGTATTCTTCGGAGCTGTCTTCGAGCTTTGCTCGCCTTTTTTCCTCCGTTCTACTCTTTTCTCGTTCTCGCTCTTTTCTCAGCGACTTTCTTTTCTATCTAGGCTTCTTCCGCGCTTCGGGTGGCACGTGACCTCGTTCCAAGATAAGACAATGTTTCTTCACTCTCGGTGGACAGAAAGAGATCTCTATCCACTCTATTCACCTGATAGATAAGTTGCTCTTCTGCCATGGATGGATAGAAAATCTACACCACCTCAAACTGATTCATGATCCTTGTCTTGATCTTTATGTTGGTAGAAAAGCCATATATTCAATTATTCTAGCTATTTATAACTTTCCTATATCTGATCCAATTTGGGAAAATGGAAACTTTATATAGAAATTAAAATATTATACTTAGCTCTTAATTATCTTAATTCAAATTAAGATATATTATAGAAATGTGAGAATGAGATAATTATAATAGATGCCTTATATTCAATGATAATATTCAATGATACAATTTGGTATTTTAAAAGATTCATATTTTAATTTTAATAACATTTTAATATATTTTGCGGTTATTGCTCCTAATTGCAATCATTTTTCACTATTAATAAAACGGAATAAATACAATTAGCAATGAAATGCTTTGAAATTTTTAATCCAAGATCAATAAAAACAGATCAGTTACGGGGATGGCAGCACAGTACGGGCTTTCCTATTCTGCCATCTTTGATAAACTACAGAAAGTGATATAACGTGTAAATAATTAAGAAAAACTTTTAATTGCGTTGAAGTTGTATCTATTGCGGAATGATTGAGAGGAGAACGAAAAAATGTTAGTTTCATATTTGCTCTGTTGCTTGTATTTATAGTAATAGCTTGATATACATAAACTAAAGAAGTCCTTTTTTCATATAGAATTCATATAGAAGTTATAATGGTCTCTTATCATAGAATGAGATTTCCGTTTATATCAACATTTTTAATGAAATGTATTTTTAAAAAATCTAGACGACCGGTCGAAGCTGTGGTAAAAATGCAGTGCAATCGATCGATATCCTCTCATAACAGTCATTAATAGTCATTTGATCAACAATTTGATCAAGTTTACGTTTCTTCCGCGTTTACTTTCTCCGTTTGCGCAGATACGGTATCCTCGGCTACTTTTTCTCGAATTCCCATCCATTTACAGCGCTTTTCCAGTTCTTGTCGATACCTGTACATACACAGTTACTTATATAACTGGAAAACTACAATTGCTTATCTCGGGATTATCTTTTGATCTTATCGAGTATCGAAATTATAATAATTGCACTATATTTTACATAATAAAAAACATTTCGTTTTCATGTTAAAATTGATCCTTGCTGAAATTATATATCTTAAATTTTTAATATATCTGAATGTTAATATAACGTAATGTGACTGTGTCATTTAAATATTTCATAATAAGTTAATTAAATTATTTAATACATCTTAATGTTAAAATTTAATATGTCTTAATGTAAAATAATACAATTATTATTAGTAAGTGAATTAGTAAGTGAATTAGTAAGTAATAAAACTAATGTTAATTTTAAAGTGTATTTTAAATTTTAAGATAAATGAATAAAATGTATTAATTAAACATATATTATAAATATTAATTTTATAAAAAATATAAATTATCCACAATTTGTTTATAAATTGTGTGAATGTTATATATTTTAATCAATTTTTTACATAATATTTGTGTTATTTCTTCACATGTACACCTCGTGTTAAATTAACATAAAAATTTGCATGCAACGTTTAGAAAATATGTGCATTAAATTTAAACGTTAAAATACGTTTAATGCAAATTTTCCAATTGTAAACAAAATTTTATTAGAAATGACAGAATGTTAGAACGAATACGCGTTACCTAGGATGGTTGATTGCATATATCCATGGATCGATGCACGACACCGTCTTGGCGAATATGGCTGGTAACATAGTCGAAAACGGAGTAAGCGCTTCGCTGAAATATATATAAAATGAATTGAAGAGGAAAGTAGAAAACTTTTCGAAAATCGAAAAATATTTTCTATCTTGTTACCGATTTCCATAGGCTCCAATTAAAGCGACTACTGCATACGGTGTCCATGCAAGCACAAACAGGAAAAATATCGTAAATGCAACTTTTGCAATTCTCATCTCAACACTTCTCTCTTTGTTTTGGTTTGATACGAGTGATTTGACGTTCATCTTTTTAGCCTATGAACATACAACGCATCATACAAAATAAATCTTCTACAATTTATGTCATCGAAGCTTAAGATCGATTTGTCATTAGACTGGAATCGCGAAATTTCTGCTTACTTGATCGCGGAGCATTTTCTCATGAGAGCGAATAGATTTCAGTAATTGCGAATAAAAGTATATAATCAGCAACATAGGCAGAACATACGCCCAGAAGAATATTGTTATTACAAATGTCCTCGTATCCTCATCATCCGTTAGATAATCGAAGCTACATGTCGTGAGGAAACCTTCTGAAAATCATATAATATTTAATATGTACTAAATGTCTATAATGCTTAACTTCTTTACTAGGAAATCAGATAATAAAATTACCCTAAAAATCCCAAAATACGTTTTATCTTATCTTTTAAACTCAAAAATCTCAAACGGCAAATTGTTCGCGAGATGAAAATGTAAGTAATCGCAGGAAATTATAATATGGAGCTTAAATACGAAAATGAAATCTTATTACTTTAATATAATAAAATCTTATTACTTTACTTATTAAATTTAAAGTACTCTCTCTCTCTCTCTCTCTC
>NW_012130133.1:282120-294450 GCF_000143395.1 Atta cephalotes
ACGTTTAACTTAGTACTCTAGTGTTTCTTATTATAACGTAACGTAATAGTAGTTACTTATTACTCTCGTATGTAGTAGTAACACCTACTACCTACTACACTATATATATATATATGTATATATATATATATATATATATATATATATATATATATAATCGTCACCCGATAGCATTCACGTAGTCAAGCTGTAGGAAGGACGAACAAAGGAATGCAGATTGAAGGGATGCGGATTAACGCTAATTGTGCGGTCGGCGTCGACGATTTCTTGTTCTTGTTATTCTCGCAATGGCAATTTACCGAAATGAGTGAATACGAGCTAGGATAACCCCGTAGTAGGCCCTCGTTTTCCTGACGACAGTTCAATCTCGAGAAACCAGTCGAGAGGATTCTCGATGCGACGAGATTGGAAGTTGACACTTTTTCCCAAGTCAAGAGCCATCGCTATTATTCAAATTGTCTCATCAAAGTCAGTCACGACGCGAAAGCTCTCGCGTCGTTACGCGTGATCAATTCAGCGTCGCATTTAATCAAAGAATCGTTCTTACGAGGCAGAATTATGATGTGCTATCGATTGACTTTTGGAAGAGACAAACGTGTTTGAAGCGATTCGTATAAAGAGTACCTGAACGAGTGGCTAATTTCCTTAATTTAACGATGAAGTACAATAACGAATTTTTTTCGATTCGCCAACATGATAGAGTGCTTTAACGAAATTCTCTGCCTTTCTTTCGTTTTCTCCCTGGTTTTGGTGACGACAGCGTTAGTAGCGACGGGTCATTATGCGCTTTTATTCCACGATTATTTTTACGCAGGAAGAGGAGGAGGAAAAGAATCACATACATAGCAGTAGCATCGCAGACAATAAAGCGCATTATGTGCCTCGCAGGATATCTCTCCGCGCGTTGAATGCACTTGCATTCTTTCAGTATCTCGCTCTACAAAAAGAAAACTGTATTCTCGCTCTTCAGTCCGCGAAAGTTGGCCCGTTACGCGAGCGAGGTGAATACAAAAAGCCGACGGTGACTGATTGCAAAGAAGCCATTATCGAAATGGAAGAAAACTGCAAAGAGCTATGCTTTCAATACGTCATAGTAGACGAAAATTTTTGCGGTCGCTTGTACAGGAAATTGGCACCGTGTACAAGTGATTATAGCTGATTGCACGTGGCGAGTAGATATCTGTCGATTAGAAATTGCTATTTCCAAAGGCATAATATCATCGAAATAAGTGTGTTGTGTTGCACGATATTGTGAGACGAAATACACCCGTTTTGATTAATGTAATTGATGACATGACAGAAAAAGAGAAATGCATACATTATACATCTACAGTGAAAGCATTGTGAACGTTTCTATAAGAAAATTATCTATAACGTATCTGTATCTATGTAAATTTAATTTGTGAAGGAAAAATGGTGAAATTATCTTGTAAACATAATTCAGAAAAATATAACAAATAATACAAAATAAAAGGAAAAGTTTATATAACAAATTGTATCGTATTACGAAAAACACAACTTGCATGATATAATTTGTAAAAACTGACATATTTCTTCTACTTTTTGAACATAATTGGCGCAGTTTGTAAAACTGAAAAATGTATTTAAAAGGATTCTATACTAATTATACAGAAAGTTAAATTCTGGTGAAATGAGTTAGTTTTTACATATAATGAAGCTTATAATATGAACAAAAGATGTTATAAGCATCAATGATGGATACTTTTTCAGCTATTTTCTGCAAGTGTATTAATTTATCAAAAATATGAAACTTGTGCTCACAGAGCATCTTTGATACAGCATAATTTAAAAGTTATTTATTATTGAACTTTATGTTTAAAACATCTTTTGTTTATCACATTATAAGCTATATTACATGAAAACTAACTTATTTCACCGAGACTCAATTTTCCATAAAATTACTGAAGAATCCTTTCATCTACAATTTCAATTTTTTAAGTTTACCCTAAACAAAAAAATGTATTCGATAGAATCGTTTTTTATCTAAAACCCCTATTTATTGACAGAAATATTACTAAACACTAACAATCTGACCAAATAAAGCACCTTTTATTTATTTGTTTTATTTATTTATCTCTTGATTCATTTTTTCACTTATTACATTAAAAAAAGAATTAGGTGCCATGCTGAGTAAAGTAATTTCAATCTTTCAAATATAATGAATATAATTTTATCTTTATATTTAGTAATGGTAACATCAATATTGTTAATGATAATACTTATAAAAGTAAAAAATTATATTTGGTTATCTGAACATTTGGTTGAAATTATTTCATTCAACAATTTGGTGGCTTTTTTTCAGTGTATTACATATTCTTTTATATGATAGTCTCACGAATATTTGATTAATGTCTCTCTTTCTTCAGGCACGTATGATCCGATAGAAATACAAACGATCGCGCCGGTTCGATCCTGACGCTCATTGAGGTCGATGTAACTGTAAGCGTAAACGTACTCAAAGCGACAGATCCGACAACTAGAAACGAAGCGCGCAGTCGGCGCAGATCGATTTGATCGCGCGACTTTGACTCGGTCGGCTCGGAGCAGCGAGCCGGATGATGCCGAATAAAATGGATAGTGGAAATGGATAATCTTGGTCAGTGCCTCTGTACGGTCGCGGCCCGTTGCATCGCCAACATGATTAACGCGTTAACATCAGCATCGCTCATTATATGTAGTTCTGATCATCGCAAATCCATTTGCCACACGTTATTTCCTCAGATTCCACCTGTTTGTTAGAACAATCGATCTAGAAACTGTGCACTGCTATCGGAAATTGTGAAAGCAGACGTTATTCGATTTCACCTTTAGCAATTTCTAATTCTCTTACGATGGCCTGTATTTTCTCATTTTTAACTACTTATCTTAAGTTTATAAATTTAAAGAAATCTTACAGTGTAAACACAGAAAAATACATATAGGTACTGTACGTAAGTAATAATTTGTTTCAAGTATTTCAAAATATATCTAAATCTCTATCATAAGTTCATTATAAACATTAAATTTATTCAAAATATAATTTGAATCTTATAGTAGTAAGTTTAATACTTTAATCAAGATTAGATATTAAATTAAAACAATTTAATTCGCTTATTATATATAAAGTCGTTTCTTTCATTAATTTTATATAATACTCTTAAAAAAAAAATAATTCTTTGTTTTGAGTTTTAAATAATAATTATAATTAATGAGTTTTCCTAAAATTTATAATAAATATATTTTAAAATTCTTTATTAAAAATCATTATTTACTATTAATAACCATTATTTACAATAAAAGAAAGAAAATTGAATAATCACTTTTCTTAGACTTCAATGTTATTTATAACTGATGTAATTATCAACGAATATTTACTGTTTTTCAGTAACAATATACTGATTAATTTTTAGAAAGTGTGTGCGTAATGAACGTTACATTTATAATTTTTTATTATTTGTTAATTAAAAAGCAAGATTATTGCAAGAATCTTATCATAAATTATATATCCTATAAATACTTGAGAAATATATATATAAGTATTTGTTTATCAGAAATACGCATATCACAAGGAGAAAACCGTTTGCTTGTCTATAGGAGTAGGGAACACGAGCCAACGTGCGCGCGAGAACTTCCCCGAGGAAACGCAAAGGCGGAAACCGGAGCCAACGACTTAGGCGAGATATATACCAAGTATGTGTACGTATGGCAGTTGAGGTAACGTTTCATTTGTACTTTCAACCTCCTTTGTCAGTAACGTTGTATTACAAAGAATCCTGGTCCTCTCTAGGATAACGTCAATTTCGTGGAATTCTTCGGAAAAATCTCCATAATTTTAGAAATTACCTTTTGATGTTCGAGATGAAAGACTTGAATACTTTCTATATAAGCCTTTGACCTTTTTTCCCTATTCGACACGTCCCTCTCTTATTGTTCGATACTATTTCGCGAGAGCAAAATTGAAGAACTGTGTGGAATACAATAAAGGGAGAGTTTCGCCAAAACGGAAATCATGATTGCGTTTCGTTCACGAAGCTAATCTCGTCTTCCACGCTTTCCCGAAACGCATTTTGGATTGGCAAACCGCATGGACGACAGTTGAAATTGCGTTACTTCGACAAGTTTCGCGACCAAAGCAATTCACTAATACATTTCACACATCAGTTATTACGTATTCCGCAGCTACCTTACTTGGATTATAATACTCGCGTGTCGATCACGGCTATTTACTCTTACATTTTTATTATAAAATTTTATGAATTATGACAAAATTTTTTAATTTTCTACAGAAAGAACAGTTTTGTTTGAGCTAGATACAGATCTGAAAATAATTTTATTGGATTATCAAAATAATTATGTAGGAATTTCAAAGCATAAGGAACAATACTGCAAAATGTTTTGACATTTGCTAAAAGTGTCTTGTGAAAAATCTATTGATATATATATTAATATACTCTAACGATAATACTTCGCTATATATATCAATATATAGCGAAGTATTATCTTTTGGAAGTATTATATATACATTTCATTGTCATATATACATTTCAGTGTTCATGTGCTGTATACACATTTCCATCTTCAGTTCTTAAATATAAAATGCATAAATTTTGAATTTACCCCGAATTCAAATTTAAAATAAACATTGTAAATTCCAAATTTCGTCTCTAGAGGGAAAATTAAATTAGTAAATCACATATATGGCTTATTTGATAGAAAAGTGATTCATGTTAAGATTAGAAACTTTTTGGGCATTTAAAAAATTCTAAATTGAAACAATGTTTTAAGGAAAAATGACATAAAATTTTCAAATAATTTTTCTATTTCAGCACTGACAATATTCTTTCACAGCAGGTATCTAATTCAAAAAATATTTCTTTTCTATAAATCAATTAAACCTTGCTGTCTTAACGACTGCTGTCTTTTGGTGATAAATTGGGAGAATTACAAATGTATCGTTTTTCTATAAATAAAGCTGTACGTCTTCTGAATGAATTTTCTCTCAACATCTTAAAAATATTAATGTTTTAAGTAGTTGTATCTTGTATTCACTTTTCTTGTATTCACTTGTCATCACTTTTCATCGCAAACAAGTGATATATTATAATTCCCAAGAAAATAAATCCATCAGCATTTGTTCAAAATAGAAAAGAAATCATTTAAAACTCGAAGCAGTTTTTATATTCTTGAGGAGAATATCAAAGAGAACGTAAAATACTGGAATTACAAGAGGCAACAATGATAACCGCGCGTGCAAGTGCGTTCTGTTTAAGCTCGAAATGGAACAACGCGGTAACAAAAGGGGAATTCGCACAATGTGCGTCTGGGTTTGCCCGGGAAGGAAGGAAGGAAGGAAGGAAGGCTCTCGCATAGTCATACGAATACGTATGTTCGCAGTGTGCTCGCTGCAATTCGCAATTTCTATGAGTGCGGGACGAAGGTGAACATACCTCGCCGGCACCGAAGCGAACCAAGGCTTAATTTCGCTTCAAGCATCATGCTCGTTCGAGCGTCACGTCGCGTCGCATCGCGTTGCCTCTCGCGCGGCATCAGGCCGCACCGGGCCGAGCTCGTGCTATACTAGCGACTAGTTCGTTCATATACGGGACAGTTGAATTCGCTCCAAGGGATTCTCCATCTTTTGTCTTAGCACAATGGCGACCACGGCACAAAAGTGACTAAGTGCCCGTAATACTCGCTATTATACGCCCTCTTATTCTCGCGCACCTTTTCTGTTTCTCTCACCTGATCCCCGCGGGCTCGTCTTTCATCTTCCTATCCCTCTTTCACCATCCCTCTTTGGACTTGCTGTATGTGCAGACTACTTGGCACACCTTCGACCAATCTAATGCGAGAGACCGGTATATAATACGAATTTGTGGTGTGGTGAACGCAACGCGTTGTGTTGTGCCGGAAATAACATTGCCGCGCCGGTATTGGTTGAAGTGTACACGCGCTCCGTTCGCGTGATATCGCGCGATACATCTCGCCCCTGTGCTATCGAACTCTCACTGGTAGAAATCATTAATTTGCTCTATCGACCTCTCTTAATACTACATTTAGCTTATACGAATTGCTTACAATATCTATCCACCGACCTTGAAACTTTGGAAGGCCATGTTACACGCTTGTGATACGGTGTACATCTATAAATTTAATCTAATTAACTCTCTGTTTGCAATCATATTTTTACTCCCTCTGTCTGCAATCCGAGTCTTAAATATAAAAAATTTCATTTAACAAAAATTGAAATTTGAGCAAAAATGAAAAAAAAAGTGGAAATTTGTTTCAAACTGTATAATTTAGCAATAAGAGAACCAATCTCTTCTTTAATTCAAAGAAATTTGAGAGTGAAATTCACTTTTTTTCATCAAAAAAAACATACTTAGATTACAGTCGGAGAGTTAAATGTTCGATTACTGCTTTCTTCTTGAGAGCAGAAAGATGTCTCTCTCTTACTTTTTTGATATTACTATTGATCTATTTTAATTCACTTTAATTCACTTTCTATAATTTGTAACAAAAATCGGAACATATTAAAATAATTTTACTTATAATTTCAAATGTTTATAATTTTAATTGTCAGATTTCGAAAAATCTTTGCATGTACAAAGTGAAGCATTTAAAGCGTTAAAGTTATTATCCTTGAGATTATGTATCAAATCAAAAATATATTCAGATAAAAGTTGATTTCAAGAAAGAAGGAAATAATGATAAAATCAATTTTTTTTAAATCGATTTTTCAAAGTCACATGGAAGTCGCCTTCACTTTTTTAAGTATGTAATAATATAATTTTTTTTTACATAATGGTTTTCTTAATTATTCTGCACAAATATATTAAGTAGAAATATATTAAAGTAGAACAAATGTATTAAAGTAGAAATAATATCGAAAAATTAATAGCTGATGAGATATATTATACAGTAATACATTTTAGCACATTTTAACACATTTTAAAATAAAAAATATCTTATAAACTATTAATTTTTTGCTGTATAATATATATACTTTAATACTTTATGCACAGCATAATGAAATAATCAATTGGCATAAAAAAAACATATAGTTGCTTTTAAAAAATATGTAGTTATATAGTTTTAAATGTTCTATATACATATATTGTACAGAGTAACTATTCAAATTATATTAAAAGATATTTTTTCTCTTCCATTTCAATGATTAATTCATGTTGTCATTCATAAACTGACTTGTGCTATAGCTTAAATGAAATTGATGAGCCTCAAATGCCGAATTCTAATCAGAAAATCACAATTGTTGAAATGGAAGAGGAAGATAACGATGTATTTTTAACACAATTCTATTAATTATCCTGTATGTAGAATGCATAATTCATAAAATTATTGGTTACATTCTATGCCGAATTATAAATCGTTTATAATGGGTTTTAATAAACGCATAATAATAGTCATTAAATCAATTAGGTAAATAGGCAAAGTGTGTTTTCCCATGAATATCATTAGAATTAGCCACTGATATTTCAGAAATAATTACCGCAGATAATTATCAGCGATAGGAAAACTATTTATAAATGTTCAAAATTTAGTGCGATTATCATGAGAATTAACTTACTGATTTGTAAAAATTGAAAGAACAAATGGTTGAATTTTTATCAGCATTAAACATGTTTTTTATGGACTACAATTAGTTCGTGTTGGGAGAACGTATGAGTGGCAATGAGAGTATCGGTGATCCCGCGACACTATTCTCGCGATATTAATAGGTCGCCGTTTCTCGTTGAGCCGGGGACGGGTGCACGTTTAGTTAGCACCAGCGATGGCAATTTGTAAGGGCGTCGGTGGTTTTCACGACGGGCAGCACAGCGGACGCGCGCAAAATTGATATAACCGGGTGCTCGAACATACCATGATGTATAGGTAACATCTGGAGACTCGGACACCACGTGACACACGCTGTAGGATACCACGCGCTTTCGGAAAAATTAAAAATGCTGTTGAATCGATACTGAATTACACGTGACGGTCTACAAAATAGATACCGAACATTTCGACAAAGGTCAGTCGGTCGGTTCGTTCTTTCTCATTATGTATGTATTCGCTTTTATCAAGAATGACCCAATCAGTCCTCATTCAATATTTTTGCTTCTACTTTTTACACAAAAATATCAGTACTACATTAACCGATAAAGAATTAAAATCTAGTGAATTAATGTATATGAATATGTAAGAATTCCTCTTTTATTTTTTATGATATTAAAGAATTTTATAAAATTCAATTACTTTCGAAACCTGAATCCATGGATAATCATTGACATCAGTCCTAAGTGCCTGGTAATCAGTGAATGAAACGTGAAATCTCTAGTTAATCTTTATTATTTGATCCACAACTAATTTTATTTTAATGTATAAATGCAATATACATGATATTGGAAGATTTAAACTAACGTGCGAATATCGGTTTTATTTTAATGGGTATTAAATTTTATTACAATGCTCATATTCTTTCTAGTGCCAAGTATGTCACTAATTCCCAATGCCAAGTATTGCCACTGATTAACACAATAATTTACCCACTAATTCAGATTTAAAGAATATATATTGTCAATGATAATTATTTTTTAAAAACGTAATCCAACAAATTTTTAAGAGGATCTAATTTGGATTTGTTATTTTGTATTTATAATATCATTTAGAATATTATTTGAAGTACCATTAGATTCTCAATTAGGAGTGACTATTGAAAAGTGCGAGATAACACAGTAGCGTTTTTACTGAGTAAGTAGTAGATACAACAACGTATCTCGAGAAAGTTGCCGGCTGTTAGTGCAGAATTTGCCAGTGCGTTGATGTAAACACAGACTTTAATATGTATGAGGAGTCTAAATGTATGCTATACTCTATTGACTATGATATAGAATAGCCACCTGTACGAAACTTCGGATAGCCAGATGCACGCTAAGGAATAAAAAGCAATAAGATAAAGATATACTTAAAAAATTTTTAATTAATTCAGATACACACATAAAGCGCTGAGAGAGTTTTGTAGGAATTTAAACATTGAATATATAAAATTAAAACATATGCTTATATAATATAAGAAATTTCACGAAAATTAAACGATTCTAGTCTAATGCAAAATTTGAAATTTTCTTTAATATAAATATTTCTATATATAAGAAATGTCTTAAAAGCTATTATATGGGAATAATTATATTAAAGAACATATCAACTTTGCATTATCTACATATTTAGAGCGTTTAATTTTCGCGAAATTTGTTAAATAGTACAATTATACCAATCACATATGATGAAAATAAATACGTCTGAAAATATTCTAGATCGAAATAGAATTAACGAACGTTTCGAGAATAACATTGAGGATAAATTGCGCTTTCTACACCGCTTCTTTCGACGTCGGATATTCGTGCTATACCTTACGATCAAGTTCTTTTCTCTTCTTCTCCCTCCGTATTATTTTGCCGTACTACTTTTTAACGATTTCAATTGAAATATATTCTTAGCCCGTGCCATCGAAGTTCGCTCGACTCGTGACTGCAGCTAACCGTGTTACAGCTCACCCCGTTCAACCGCTCTTGTTCTTTTTAAAATCCAGCCGCCGACTGTTTTTTTCTCCAACCATGCTTAGCTTCTACGTCACGTCATTTAACTTCCGGGGACGAGCCGTTGAATTATCCTTCGGTACGTGCTCGCTCCGATTAAATCTCAATACCGATCGTAACCAACGTCTGTGTTTTCTTTACATGTAATACATTTACTTACTGTCAAAATCTTGTACCTACTATCTGTATTAATCTTCTCATACATGATAGAACTTATTTTAATTAATTATAAGAAGTTTTAATTATAAAAGCTCAGTTTAAAACATGAAGTATTTTGTCAGGAATTAACGAGAATACAATTGTAAACAAATTTAATTCTTTAGGAAAGTATTTTGTTGGGAATTAACGAGAATACAATTGTACACAAATTTAATTCTTTAGGAAATTTTTAATTTTCTTTTTTCAAATAACAGAAATTCTTTTGCGAAGCAATACATCTCTAATCTTCGAAATCGGGTTTTGATTTTACAATTATTGGATTTCCAACTCTATTTGCTTCTATTTGTATCTATTCATTTCATCCTAGAGAGTTAAAAAAGCGAAAGGGTCAAGGCATTGTTCGAATCATCTCATCGTTAATTTGCAGTTCACTACAAGACTTTTATTTAAACTGAAGAGGTTAAATATTTTCTCTGATGCGAACTCAGCCGGCACAAACCGTGTACCCAGAGAGAATAATTAAATTCCTGCTCTGCAATCAATTTTTTGTGGATGTAGAATGAAAGGAACGTTACCAAGGCAGCGATGTCTGAAAGTCGGACCATTAGATTGCGAGTTTTGTCTACGCCATACAACATAAACATATTAAATGAATTAGTATTATATAACTAATAAGTATATTAGAATATGGTAAATGGGATATTACTGATAAAAACGACAAACATATTGTAAATTGTGGAAATCTTTTTAATCTGCTGGAATTAGGCAATAATAATTTTACTAAAACATATATACCAGAAACAACGTTCGAATGATACTCTGAATAATTTAAAAGCTCTATATAGTGAGTATATAGCTTATCGATTTCTTTTAAAGAACCGAAGTAACGTCACAGGAGGAAGTAAGGAGAAGCAAGAGGGATAGAGAACGAAGGAATGGTAAATGCTCGATTAGAAAGCATCCGATCAGGCCTATTAATCTTCGATCTGTCTGATAACTACGGCATGAATTATGCATCGCCTCGGCAGACGCATTGATTTCTCTACCGGACAAAGAAATATTATTCGAATAATTCAACGCTAATGAGTAGAGTACGAGAGAGGTCCCGGATTCGAGTCATTTTCCATGCGGAGCTGGTTAATGCTCGTTTCTCGACCACTGCCGGGACCACTATTCTCCCGATTCCATTTTTATCTCTTAATACCCGAGATGACCGGTGCAAGCCGCCAGAACGAAAAAGAATAGCACTATTAACAAATTGGAAATTTCCTTCGACTCGCGTTCTCGTGTCCCGTTTATCGCATCCGCTGATTCCGTGAGATATGTTTGAGTTAAGCCACTGCGGATTTCTCGAGCTCTTTCCCACGGCGACCGCAGAAAAAATGCAAATGTATGCGCCAGACTTTAAAAGTATTATACTGTGACCAAAATGTTTTTCAATTATTTGTACATTGACTTTGCCATTGTGATAAAAAGATTATTTAAATCTTTTCAGAAAGATATGAAAAGATAGTAATAATTCTTTTATATATTATATGTGTGAAAGAGAATATTCCATAAAATTTTATTTAGTGAAAAGTAGTTTTTTAAAAAATTACAAAATTAGATCAAAGAATACGAAAAAATAATGTTGTATTAATAGCATTAGTTTAATTGAAAATAATCTCATTAATAGTAGATTTTCCCAAAATTCCAAAAGTTTTAGATATTTTCTGTAATTAATTCTCAAATTACATTCCAAGTTGCGTTCCAAGTTACGTTGTCTAAAATCTCAAGAAGGATCCCCATACAGCACAAACTTCCAAGGAACGTTCTAAATGTCTAGGAGACATCTATATGTCTTCTGAACATCATAAGGACATTTCCAGGATGTTTTTCAGATAAAGTGTGCTGTATGGATCATGATCGATGTATTCCGCAAGTGGAGATTCGTCGCATTGTCTTCTCGAATGTACAAGTGCCTCATTGTAAAACGCCTGAGCCAAGTATAATGGGAAAAAGCGTGGTCCTGATAGGCGGAAAGTTGCCAAGAATCGGAGGCGCGACGAGGCCCGGAGGGGACCGGAATAAATCGAGAGACGAGAAAGCTTCCGCGTATCGAGTATCCTCGATAAATCGAGCCCCGCAGGGGTTTCCAGGAGATTAACGGAGAAGTTCGTCCTTGCGACGGGGGGGGGGCGGTGTGCAAGACGCCGTGAGAACACTTTTCTCTAATTCGATAGGAAGTCCCGGTGCAGCGACGCGCCGGCCGATTTCCGACGGGAATGTACTTACTAGCGGATCTTGGTCAGCCGACTCCCGATTCATCGTCGAACTGCCACCGAAGTTCGCTAACGATTATTCCGGAATTGTTTGCAGTAACACGCCAGTTTTCAGTTGACTGACAAAATCCGTGAAGATCTTATCGAATCTAGTGCACACTTAATCTCGTTTCGTAAAAAATCGGCGATTTGAAATATAAGTCTTACGTAAATTACAGAAAAAAAGGTTGCTTCGATTTAGAATAAAGAAAGTTTCTTTGCTATACGGTTAAAGAAAAAAATTTTTTTAATTTGTGAAAAAAATTTCTTTGATT
>NW_012130133.1:296243-299573 GCF_000143395.1 Atta cephalotes
AAAATCTTAATTTCAAAGAAATAATTTTTTTTAATACGACCAAAGAGATATTTCTTTGAAATTAAGATTTTTTTTTCAGTATTAAAATGTTGGTAGCACGTATGAAGAGCCTTGTAAAAAAAAGTATCGCAAATTCTATTCATTTCATCTTTTTTATCTCGTGTTAATATTCCGAGAAAAACATTTTATACTATATACTATATTCTCGAAAAATATCTTCTATTAGTGTGTAACTCGAAATGTCATTCTCACTTTAAATCTTTTGCCTTAAATTTGATAATACTACAAGATTAAGAGATGCAAAGGAAAAATTTATTGCACATTCTTGAAAAAGAATTATGGTATTAAAAGTTAACGCCCGGATAGATTCGAAACGATCCCGTCAAACAAACCATTTCGGCATTAAGTGAACAATTCAATTTGGCAAATTATTGCCAGTTCGAATTCTTTCTCCATGACGATAATGCGTCGTATGTTATGCAGGTGAAAATACTGAATGACACGCGATCTAGCACGTCTTGAGGCAAAGATGCCGGCGTCGAGGTACACATGTATATAGACTTTACACAGCACATGTTCCCCGTTAGATCTTAGTCTGGACGCGTTTCGTGCAGTTCCTCATCCAGTTTGTCCTGGGATACGAGTCTCGCGTGTGCTTACGGCAACATCGGAGTTCCCGAAACTGTGTCGCGCATACGAGCACACGTGTTGAACCTCTAAACCTCATGCAATCCTTTATTTTCAAAGTTTCTTGCATGTAATCCTTTTTACTATTGTTTAACTCTATTATTGTTTAACTTTGTTCTTTATTGTTCTTTACTTACGATTAGAGATGGACGATTAATAATCTATTATTCAAACAATTAATCGGTTATTTTTTAGGGTCGACAGGAATGACAAACAATAAAATTATCTATACTTCAATTACACTGTATTGGAAAAGTGCAATCGATTTATAATCGCGTCTATTTAATATAATAAATTTTTTTAAACAAATATATTATACCCATTCTATTATAAACGAATTTGTTTGAATCAATATGATTAAAAGTTCTAA
Source organism: Atta cephalotes (assembly GCF_000143395.1). Classification (NCBI taxonomy): domain Eukaryota; kingdom Metazoa; phylum Arthropoda; class Insecta; order Hymenoptera; family Formicidae; genus Atta; species Atta cephalotes. Next base: position 297,301 of record NW_012130133.1, read on the forward strand.
TAAGTAAAAAATAAAAACCTTTTAAAACTTACTGAAAAAAGATCTTATATTAACGAACGTCATTAAAAAATAAATTACATTTTGGGTCAAACAAATTATTGTATAAATTATTGCTATTCTAATTCTATTTCTTTAATTATTATAAACTAGTATTACTGCAGACTATAATATAATTTCCAATTTTATCTATGTATACTCTATGAGTATTAAATGTCGAAGGAATATTATTACATGGTTCTTTTCGAGTTTTCCTTAACGTTGATTGAGTCTGTTTTCTTGGTTGAGATCTCATCTCTACTCGCATTTCCACGCCATTTTCATTTTTCATAAGTCCTTGGTAGCCGGACCGCCTTGGTAATCCCGTATTTGAACTTCCGCGAGGAAGGTGCGAAACGTAATTCGCTGGCTGAACATGAGAAAGCGGAAGAGACACGAGGAATGGTAAACAAATGCGCGTTAGGACAAGAGATAGAGAGGAACGGAGGGAGAAACACGGGAGAATAGGGAACGACGAGTGATGAGGGGATGAGACGCGGATGAGCCGTCAGGCAGAAGGGTAAAAGGGTACTCGTGCAAAGGCCAAAACTACGTTACGAGGGGTTGAACGATACTCGGCGGATGGTGTAAACGGCACGGCACGGAAAAAAGGAGGATGTGGAATGGCGAGAGTATGAAAGAGAAGCGGATGAAAGCGTACCATCGAGAGTGAAGAGCGGGAGGTGGGTTTTAGGTGGACGCGATTTGTGCGAGAGGATTAGGGACCGGAAAGAGGTTGCAGGGATTGGTCGCTGTAATAAATAATATACCGAGGTAACAAAAAGCGTAAAATGAACGCGATTAAAGCCGGTTAATTTGGAAGTTTTAATAAACAACCGTGCCAACTGGGTCGGCGTTGTTAGAGGATGAGGAAAAAATGCGAGAGAGGAAAGGGCAGCAGGAAGCATCTCTACGAAGAATGACGCTTCGCGCGCAGGACAAGACTGGAGAGGGACAAAGAGAAGGGAAATCTAGATTGCGCATCCTGGCGTGTCGGAGAGGACAGGAAAGGAGAAGACGGATATACAGTAGTCGTCCGCAAATCATTTGCATAATTGATTAAAGACTCGTAGTATCCAAGTGTGTTGCTCGCGTTGGTGGAACGCGCCATATATAAGCCATTAAGAGAGCGCCGCGCAAACGATACATTAGGGTCACGTCACATCGGGCCTCGTATCCTTTTCTGCCCTGTAGCTGTATCGTGATAAGTCCAAAGATAATGTGAACGAACGATGCGAGCGAGAATTTCGCGCGCATAATTTGCGCAAGTTCGTTAATGAACGCCCGTAAGATACATCGGCTGCGTTTCGATTGCGCTTCCAGTCTTCCACTATTACAAGTACTTGCGGAGTACCTTAGGGGTGCACGATTACCAGAATTTATGGATGGAGCGGTGAAAGTTTGCGGAGGCGACCGACTGCGCCTCCCTCTTTGTCCACTCATTCTTCCTCCGTCTTTACTGCATCTTTCTCTCCTTATCCTTTTCGGTCTACTGCTAGTCTATTCGACTTTTTAACTCAACTTCGCGACGCTGCCTTGTTGAACTCTATTAGACCGTACTTTAAAGTACGACTTTCTGTCTCTTTATATTTTCATTGCATTGAAGAACGCTTCACGTTTGCAAAGACTAACTCTCACCGGTTGTGAAGAGACCTTTGGATCGTAAGTTTACTCACGCGCGAGCATATCATAGACGAGCGTAGAAACGAGGATTTCCGTTGTGTTGTATATAGACTTGGTGAAACTCACCGCCTGACTTATCTCCATACTCTTTCGACCTCTCGCTTTTCTCGTTGGCTTTCGTTGCATTGCCATTCCACCATGTAAACTTCTCTCTCAATCTCGCGAATAATGTAACCAGCAAATTTTCTAGTTTAATTTATGATTTGATGTGGAAACTCTCGGGCGTAAAGAAGGACTGCGATAAACGTTGCCATTAAGTACGAAATTTATCGTTCAAAAAATTGGCTAACACCAGAGGACTATAAAGCAAAGAGAAGACATTGTCGGAGATTTTAAGTACATCGTTCACTAAATTGCCCGGCTTTTCGTGCACCGCGCACTATGCCACAATGGCAAAGAAAGAGAGAGAGAGAGAGAGAGAGAGAGAGAGAGAGAGAGAGAGAGAGAGAGAGTAGAAGTACGAACGAAACGACCGACGAACGACGGAACGTAACGTACCGTACGTACGTACGGAACGGAACGTAACGTACGGTACCGTCCGTTACCGTAACGTT
>NW_012130133.1:300178-300877 GCF_000143395.1 Atta cephalotes
GAGAGAGAGAGAGAGAAGAGTGAAATTCGCAAAAACGCCCGGCAAATCGGAGAATCCGCTTATCGAGGGAACAAAGTCGCGCTTCCAGTCTTCCTTCATCCTACCTTTCTCTTGCACGCTCTTTTCTCGGTGACTAAACTGCCGGAAGGTGTACCGCCGCCATGGACCGCACTTAATTTCATAGCGGCGACATCGTGGTCCTCAGTTGCATGCAGGCCACGAAAAGGGCGGAAGAAGCTTTATTTATTTTCTCCATCCACCGGTTACTTCAAAAATATTCCTAATTACAACATTTCCTCCATGACGCACAAATTCATAATTTCCGCTACGTTTCCCAAGGAAGAGGGATGTAATCAGCGAGAATGCCTCCCGAGACATATTTGTACGTTGCTATATTTGCGGCGGACTTCTGAGAGTTTAAATATTTTAAAACTTTAAAAATTTAAAAATTTAGATACTCCCCTTATTCTTTCTCTGCTTCTTTCTTTCTTTGAAAAATTTAAAAGTAAAGAAAATGCACGTTATCGTAAAAAATTAATTTTTTTATAAACAATTTTTACATTAAAGTAGATAATCACTGAAAGAGATAATAATTAATATTTATAAAATAGTAATTTTATAACTAGTTTGAAATTTGCGTTTATGTGTGATTTTTTTTTTTATTATCTATATATATATATATATATATATATATATAGT
>NW_012130133.1:300897-319529 GCF_000143395.1 Atta cephalotes
AATTTAAAATTTAAAATTTAAAGTTTTATATTATAATATTTTAATTAATTAAGTTTAAGTTTAAGTTAGTTAGTTGTTGTTGTTAGTTTTTTATTTTTATTTTATATATATATATATATATATATATATATAGAAGTTGAAACAGTTCTTTTCGTTGGTTAATCCAGAAATAGAGAGGGTTTCGTCGAGCAAGATACACCTTTTGGATTCAGGATGAAGGTCGTAAAAACACTTTCTAAAGAGATGACTTTTTCTGAAACGAATCGAGGAACTACGTTGCCAAGAAACCAGCGTTTCATGCGTAATTTAAGCGTCCGGAAAATATACATGCTTGGAAAACATTTTATTCGTAATAGAGGCGAAATAGAGGCTCACGCGACGAAACCTGAGACGATGCCCATTTCAAAAGTATCGCTCCCCGAAAATTTTATGTGGCCATCGGATCCGCAAAGCGATGCGTATCATCCTTATCTACCTATCTCCTTTGAAATATCTCTTTGAAAAAGATAAAAAATATAGATCGTCTTTCCGAACTTTCATGAATATGCAGTCTTGATCGACTTTGCATGGTTTTACCGGATAGCCAGGCTCAAGAAGAAAGTACGTGCGTGTACATTGGGATATCCGACGGAAACGTGCTGGGAAATATGTATGCACGGACTTCGTCCTCTTCGTAGTGCATGCGCCGACTCGATAAAAAGTGCATTTTTGGTCCTCTCGAAGGACTACGACTACACCGACGTCTTTGCATTTCTCGCTTATTTTCTGCGCTGTTCTCACTGCTCGTGGCAAAAAGCCGCGGTGGACGGCGTTATATAAATATAAGTTACAGTAAATATTCACCTTACGAATTATTCTCCGTTTATTACCATCCTAATCTTCGCTTGGAAGTATATCTCCGCAAGGATTATAAGATTATTACTAAAAAGCTTTATAGTACACTGATTGCAACGCAAACACAATATTACCATTTTTTAAAATTTATTGCCTTAATCTCCTTAGGGGATGCAATATCTGTAATATAAACAATTTGCAAAATTTAATAACATTTAGCATTCTCAGTGAAGACATTTTCTTTCAACAAAATTTAAAATCTTCTTTCTAATTATTTTTTCAATAAATGACGATTTTATTTTCTTATGCTCAGAAATGATTAAATCACTTATTAATTTTTCTTCTGGCTTTTTAATTTTGTAATTTCGCATCGATTACTTATTTACTTATATTCGCTATAATCTCGCGAAATTGACGTTTACGTCTCTCGATTACCGAGTTTGTCTGATGAGATTAGCGATAGATAGAATAAATTAATGTATCTTTAGTACAAGCGCATGCAGTTACGCAGATGCGTAATATACGCAGATCGTCTCTCGCAATTATCTTGGCCGATAGTCTACGATATCGACCACTTGTTGACGAACTTTGTCGAGCAATCGGTGCCTCTATAAATTAACTCTGTGCGACGCGTTCACTGTTGGACCAATTAATCGGTGCTAGGGACGTTCGATACCACGTGATATCACACACGTGATATCGTAAATTACGCACGGTATTATGTCTAATTATGCCTGCGCTTCTAATTCCACTTTGCGTGAGCAAGAAACGTGATTATAACTTGTTAATAGCGATTAATTTCTTCGCAACAACTTCATGTCAATTCATAAAATTCGTAGAAGTTTGTTAATTCATATTGTTTGGTAAAAAATTATAAGCGGCATTTTACAGAAATCCAATTTAATCTTGACCAATGTAATACTAGAAATTATTTATTTTAAGTATATAAATATAGTATTATATAAAAGTATTAAATACAATAGTAATTTTAATGTCTTTATATTCAAAATAAAGTATTACATTTCTAATATTAAATTTCCATAAAAAAAAGTCAGCAGTTCGTCAAAAGTTTAAATTTTATATTTATTTTTAATTATTTTATTTTATATATATATAATTAATATAAGTAATAAAAAATCTCGTATAATATTTTGAGATTTAAAAATCAATTTCTGCCTGTTTCCTATAAGTACATCAATTAATTATTATTTTAAGAAGATTAAAAAACACAGAGATACTTGTTACATTTATTTTCATACGTACAATTTTTTCCCTTTTAAAGATATATTGCAATAAAAAGTGGATACTGGTCTGGTTACCGACGACAGCTCGTTTCTCGAACTTTCTCTCGTGCGAAAGGGAGCGAGCTGTTTTTACGGAAGAAAACATAAAACTGGTAGATCGAGCTGCCACGTAAAGAAATATGTGGTTTGCCCGTGCATCATATGGAGATACGTTCTATATCAGCAAAGCGCGTTATTCTCACAGCAACGACATACGTTTTGCAGTCGGCGACCTAGAAATCATAACCCAACATGTGTGATTTCGTGCAAAAATGCGTCTCGCAAAAAAGACACTTCTGTTTATTATTGCTACCAAGTTTGAATAAAACTATATATTTGTAAAATAGATAATTCATCTCATGTTACATCTCCAAGCTTCTTCTCGTATTAAATCACACTTATCCTTTGTCTGTTGTATCGAATTTAATTAATTAAGAAAGTAATAAATGTACTTTTTTTATGGAACCTATGTTATTGTAAAAATGGAAAACAGAATTCTGGATCATTCTATGGTAATACATCGACGTTGCAAGCTAATACCGAGAAAGGAACATCTGCACACCAACTTGCGACAACATATACCAATAACTAAATGCACACTAACTCTGGTGTTCCGACCATTTTAATTATTTTTCCTTCATCACTGCCGGGTCGAGTCGAGTCGGGTCGAATCGCATCGCGTCGGCGGTTCGCGGTAATCTTGAGGAGTCTCGAGAAAATTACAGACAGCCTCGATAAATATTAACTCCGTAGCCAGGAAACGTCGCAGGATCTATGGTGTCTCGGTCTGTCTCATTCCGTCGTCTTGTCGCTCCGTTCCGTTTGCCATCCCATCCCGGTGGTGGCTGACTGCCGCCGCTTGAATCTGAAACCGGGTTGTTTTGGAGGCGACGAGGTGGAGCGACGAAGTGCATCTAGAACGAAGGTATAAATCCATGGAGAGTTGTAACAAACTGGAAAAAAGATGGCCAATACTATCTTCGCACGAAAGGCTTGCTTCTGTTTATTCCTAAGTTAAGTGGTATGAGTCGGTATACAAGCAGCCAACGAATCGGTCTATTGTGTGAGAAAATCTCTGAAAGTTTTCTGCTTATTGCAAACTGTTACTGTACTACTCGCCGACTAGTAGTCATTCTCGCATCATCGAAACAGTTTTTTGCGAAAATTCTATTGACTTCATGTATAAAAGAAATGGTTGTTTACCGTTCCAGAACGGAAAAACCATATAATGGCGTTCAAAAAGTATTATATTTTGAAACAAGAATATATATATATATATATATATATATATATAAAATAATGAATTATAACAAATCTTACTCAGGAAAAGTTATAAAATTTAAAAAATAGACCCCGTTCTCTAAAGGTTAATTAATCGAAGATACAGAATAAAGAAAAAAGTTGATGTAATATTTTATTATCTCTCTTATCCGTTCTCTTTAAGTAATGTACTGAATGACATTGAATATATTTTCTAGATTGACTAAATTATTTTTAGATACAAAGTTTTTATACATTTTCCACGCTTATTTTTTGTTCATTACCTGTTTTCTCGTCAGAATGCGAAACAGTTTTATGGTTAAATTTCGCTTTTAGCGTTAGTTATTTCGTGGTATATTATAATGAAATAAAATGAAGCATTATATATATATATACATTTTTCTATAGATATTTTCAATAGCAAAAATATCATGATAATAATAATAATAATCTTTATTCATCATTTTTGCCATTTATTTCTGCCAAGTCGTAAATGTTTGCCGTAAATTTGCGAATTATCGGAAAATATCACACAATTGCAAAGTAGTTTTGTTTTCGTATCGCTTTTCTTGCGTTAAAAACAGCAATGATATTCAGTCATGAATGCCGATTTTCCAATACACAAATCAAAGATTTAATTGGTTCTTCTCTCGTCTTGGGTGTCACGTAAACCGATTAACATATTTCTATGTTAATAACCGTGCGACCACAGCGTGATTTATAAATTATTTGATTTGGTTTCTATAAGCTGTCAAAGTAAAATGTTCCCGATTATACCGAACTGCCGACTAAAGAAGAACGACCGAGCAGGAGTCTGCGCTTGTGCGATGGAATAAGTATTACAAAGGAGAGCTTAGTAAGCGGAAACGGATTCCTATAAAATGCGATCGTTTCGTACGAAAGAGATAGCGTTTATCTTGCAACGAGTAATTTGTTGTCTTATTTATCTCTCTTAGCATCGAGCACTTTGTGGAGTGGAGATGTTAACGATAAAAATAAGATTAAGATAAAATGTAGATACATAATACCAAAAGCGGGTCCTTCGTACGCGGGATTACATCATAAATTATATTTTTCTAAGCGAGTAATTCATTATATGCGTTGCATTTATTAAAATTATAATAAAGAGTACGTTTCTCTCTCAGGAGTTTATCTATTTTAATTAATCATTAGAGGACTTTAGAGATAATAATGTAACAGAATAGCCAAATTATGCACGCAGCTTTCATAATGAAAAACGCGGATGTAATGTAGAAATTTACAAAGAAAAGATTATACATCCGTTTTGCTTTAGCATTAACCAGCGTCTTGATTTCGCCGAAACACCCCGCGGCGCAATATCGAGTAACAGAGGAGACGAAACGATGCGAAGGCACCTGCCCTTTGATCCCGACCTTCCTCGGAATTTCGTTTCATCTCGAGTATGCCCGCCGTTCGTTGGCTTCACTGAGATGAAGCGTATCGCAGGCGTGAACGCTTAACGGTTACCGTTACCCGTTACTGTAACGCGCGGAACGCGCCTCCGTTATATCAATTTCGGTTTGCGGCCTCAGGGCGAAGTCGACCGGAAAGAAGATCGAGGCGAATTCCAAGGGAGACCGCACACGCCCCCGAACGCAAATGAAAAGAGATTATCATCCCGTCGTACGCAAATATGCGGGCTGCTCCGAATATGCATCTGCGCGGCGTGGCACATTACGCAGTTTCTACCGCGATATTTTCTCGCTGCCTGCCACACGCCGAGCATCGTTCTTTCGCGCCAGCAAAGTGGAGCGAACGTGCTCTCTGGCGGATACCGGCCGGGAGGAGAGAGAGACAGGGTAAAATTAGTTTCAACCTCTTGCGGTTCCTTCCTAGCCCAAGACCGGATCTGTATGGAAACTACCCGTCTTCTGTTGCGGCTGGCAAGTGAACGGGTCAGCTGATGCAAGCTTCACGATTACATAATATTCTAATCAAATATTTCTTCGGATTATATAATAATATATTATAGTTTTATATTTTTTATTATTTATTTCAATTTTTAGTATTTATCGTTAATCCTTAAACACTTTTATGGCATAACTTTTTTTATCCAATACTTTTCCAATGCCTTTTCCATTACTTATAACTTTTTTATTAATAAAGATACATAGATACTCTCTAAATCCTTTGGAGTAAAATTTTACTCTAGAGTAAAAATTGAACTAGTTTTAAAAAAGAATGGTTCAATTTTCAATCTTTAAGTGAGATTTCACTCTAAAAATTTTAGAGAGTACACTGCTTTTATACCGTTATCTTAATTTTCAATATTGTAGTTATCCACATCAATGTTTTCATGTGAGGTGGTCAATCTTCATTTTTTAGAGAAAACGCAATCATTTGGCTAGCTACTGATGATGCAACCGTGATTAAACGCCTTCAATTATTTTATAAAGTTTATTAATAAATTCTAAGTATATTCGTTATAGAAATAATGGTATTATCTCACCTTCATCAAACCACTGTCGATACACGTCAATAATCAGTCAGTTAAAAAAAAATCGATATAAATAATTAGTTAATTAATAATTAAAAAAACTTCGCAATAAATTATTGTTCGTATTAGAGTATCGAAGTAAACTGCTGTCTCATCTAATTTAAACTAAGTGAAACGTTAAGGTCTTTCCGAAAGTCGCGAGTACCGTAGCCTAATCTTACACATCTCTCATCGCTTACTTTATCATATGGATTCATCTGTATTGGGATGACTAAAAAGTTAGCCGAAATATGTATTCAAATTAATAAATAATTAAATAAGATACAATTTGATATTTGAAACACTTATCGCGCACTTAGTACAGCGCTAATTCCCATAGCCGAATTTATTGTAATATATCTTTCTTAATATCTAAAATTTCGATTGAAAACAATTGTTTACAATAGGTTCATTTTTATGAAAGTTATCATGAATCAAAGGTTGGCTATACGAAAAGAATGGTTTCACTGAAGTTCCTAAAAATTTAACTAGTTAGACCTAAAAATAAATTTTGTTGGACCATCAAAAATGATTATATAGAACGCTAATTATTAGAATATCAAAACTTCTTACATCAGTATTGTACATTATAGTTTCCTACACAAGTATTTTGATTTGTTCAATGAAATTATTTTCAAATTTATGTCTAATTAAATTTTTAGATAGGTATTTCAACAAAATTTTTTCTGTGTACGCCATGTTTATTAATAAAGATATATACACATATATTTGCTTGGTATTGGTCTTTAAAATGTCTGGTGTTTCAATTCAAAAAAATATTTTTACAATATTCGTTTTTATGAACATATTGTAAAACATATTTTTACAATAAGCAATCGAATTGGGTTGAGTGTGTCACATATCGATGTGTTGTTTCCATGATAAAACCTTTAAAGAATAATTAGGTAAACGTTTATTAAATAAAAAGAGAGAAAAAAAACAAAGAGAAAAAGGGGGAGGTAATTACCTCTTCATGCGGTCATATTGTTTATTGAAGGACCAATTGTTAACGCATTTAAATAGCGCAAACAAATCAGCGAATCGGCGCACAATTGAACGCGCGGCCGGTCGATCGTGATTGTTCGGACAATTAGTCGAACATGAATAATACCGCGCGCGAGAGTCCCAGCGCGAAACTGGATTTACGTGACTTCTGGGTCACGTACAAGTTGCACGTTCGCCAAAGCAACAATAGAATTATCCGCGTCGTGGACGCGCATTCTGCGAAGGCAACCGCCTTCGTCTTTGCAAACTTTGGCATAGCACGAGCTGGTCTTCTCGCTCGTGATTCGTCGAGCGAATATCGATCTTAACAGGAACAAGAATACAACGGGTTTAAAAGTACGCGAACGCAATTGTTCCGGAGATGGTTTGCGATCCGAAAATCGGCGCCCGAAAAACGACGTAAATTATATATTTCCCGCAGGAAATATATATCACAAAGCGGCCAAGAAGAATTATTGTTCCGTCGATTCGTCGATAACTACGATTGCACCAAAATAATGTTCTTCCAGCGTTCTGATAATGTACGAGTGCCCTTGTTTAGACACTCCATAATCACCGAGAAACCTAGTGTCACGACATGTTCACATAGATAGGCGAGGATAATAATCCCTCGACATCTCCCTAGTCGCTACTCTCAATCTTTCATGATTTATCGATGCAAGATAATTCATTTGTACTTCTGTGTACAGTGTGTCTGCTCGTAATTCTCTTTCGAGACTTCAGACATTCTGTAATTTTTCTCTGGAATGCACGTCGCAGACTCTCAAACTACAAACATTAAACATAAAAATATAGACCCGAAAATAAACGGAATAACGACTGATCTAAATTTTATAACAAATTTTTTTTAACGGTATCTTGTATTTGGAATGGTATTTCTTGAAATATGCACAAAGCACAGAAGCCAATCCGAGAATTCAGGATGGAATTTCATACTTCTCTACTTAAACGCATAATATCAATAGTAATCGCAGTGTATACACAATTTTCTTATATTTTTCTTTTAAAGTCTGCTTTCTTTTGAAAGCGTGTTATTTTAATATCTTTTCATTTAATCTTAAGTTTAAACGTAATATTAAATCTATCTATGTCTTAATTGCATAAATCTGATAATTTTTTAAGAAACGTCTGCAGTCAAGCCAATTTACATATTTCAGAACGAGCAAATGATCTTTTCGTCATAAAATATTAATCGTTACGGTAAATATAATTAAAGATATTTAGCCATCATTTATCTAATTGCAATTTAACTCAGATATGATATATTGATATTACTATTCGATAAAAAAAGAATATTAAAACAAATTCAATCATCTTCCGTTTTTTGAACTTTGAAAACAAATCCAGTTTCCAAATTGTTTACGTCGCAGTTTTGAAAAATTGACAGTTAAAATTATAAAAAAGGCTGCTTTAGATACTTTATCATATTATAATGTGACGTGTTAGACAAGTTTTATTGCAATTAAAATGAAATACGTTTTTAAAACTTTCAGTCCTCAAAAGGAATTTTTAGTATCGGCTATGATTAATGAAATATTCATTTTTACCGAACATTGTAATTGATGAAACTTCTTCTAACATGTGTATAATATATGAAGTTGGAAAAGATCGCAAAATTGATGGTTTTTGCCCATTTTTGGTCCCGATTTTAAAACTGAATTGTATGCGCAAATGATATGATGAGACATCAAAAAATTTTCAAAGAACTGAAAATAGAGTTTAAAAGATATAGAAGCTCAAAGTTCATTAAAACGTCAACCCTACTCTTCGAAGCTCTTCTTTTTCAGAATCTGATAATTTAAAACTTCTTCTACTCAGTGTTTTTGTTGGCTGTTGACAACCAATTTGAAGTTAGATTTTCAAAATTCAAAACGGCTGATTTAATATGGCAAACCATATATTTAAAAAATGTTTTAATTCTACAAGAAATACCTTATAGAGATTTCTTAGGTCACTGATTATAAATCTGAAGTTGATTTTTAGAAAAAATGACTGACTTAATATGATGGAGAAAAATTAAAAAACTTTTTCACTTTTATGAATTATTAGAGTTGGTCGCAATATGTGATTAATTATTTTTATTTGTTAATAATAAAGGAATTGAAACTTTCAATCAGCATTCCAATATGAATCATGGAAACAGCATTTTATAATACAATTATTTGATCGGCTCAAACTTTTGTGATTGATGTCTCATTATAAGATTATTTGACACATTAATTTAGTGCATACTGTTCTAAATTCCAGGATCAAAGATGGATGATTTTTATTTAGTCACGCTTTGTGTTAATTTAGCACAAAATAAATATATTAGAAAGTAACAAATATTACATGTCAAAAAATTAATATAAAAATATGACACTGACGCAAGCAAACTGTGAAAGCATTTTTTAAAATAAAATTAATATCTATAATATGTTAAATAAAAATACTTTTATTTCTTTACAATCCATCTTTTAAAAGACTTTTTTATGCTATTTGTCTCCTTTCCTATAAAATGTATTATTTTAATATTAAAGAATCTTGAATATCAATTTAATACAAAATATTTAAATAATATAATCACATTATGCTAAATTAACACAAAGTACCTCGGATATATTAAAAATTCAACACAAAGTTTTAACAAGGATTTAAGTGGATCAGTTTTACGAATACAAAATGTTTTTTTATTACGTACATTTTCGAGGAAATGCTTATAAAGGCATGACTATAAAGGCATGTCTCACCACTGTATACGTGCCAATTTCGCGATCAGAGAGTACGCTGCTCAGCGATGCACCGCGTAGTCTCAAAGTAATAATAATGATAATAACAGTAATAATATAATAACAAGTAGAAACAGGGGTAATGATCACGCATAAATCGCTATTCAACGTTGGGCGCCTCGGCGCTCATCGACGATCGTCGCCGACTACGCGGCTCGGCGCATGCAGTTGCACCTGTCGGACACGAGGCGCGCAAGCGCTCAGGTGCTACAAACCGCCGCACGGAGGTAAAACGACGCGCGGTCGAGCTTTCGTAGTCGGCATCGGCCATCCGCGACGCGAACTTTCACCCGGTCGACGGTATCGCGCGCGTCGCGGCGCGATTTACAAAGTTGCGCATTTTGTAAATCGACGTGCTCGAGGCGGAAAAAAAAAGGAAGGCATCTTCTCATTTCGAACGAAGGATACGCGGTATGCAAAAAACGTGGCCGTGCGACCGAAAAATGTGCAGTTAACTTTGGAACTCAGAAACGTTAAATCTTCGGAACTTTATTTCCGACAGTTTATCACGCCAGTGAAATTTGCGGCCAGCAAGGAAATGGGGATTAATCCAAACTGGAGTACACACGTTTGGCTACACATATCTTCAGATTAGAGTTACGCGCGTGCAAAGGATAAAAGAATGCCTTTTTCTCGAGGACGGTGCCGCACAGGCGAATTAAAGTCGCATTGCGTCGAGTGCAGACACTGATTTCATCTGTCCCGATCACGCCCGCGGGCGAACGCGTGCACGCGAATGGAACAACTGTTGGAAAAAACAAAAGTTGCGGGCGACCGAAAGCGTCACTGCCTCTAATTTTAATTTCACCGGCCGTCCGGTCTATAAACCGCGCTTTCGCGTTTTCGGTTGCTCGATCGCGCGATGAAACCAGCCGGCCGGAAGAATTTCGATGCTGTCCCCGGAATTGCGGCGAGCCGCTCTTAACCCGGATAGAGCCGCGAAGGTAGGCTCCAAATACCGCGACAGCGCAACCAATGCGGCCTCAAATCGTCCCAGCAATGCGAATTAACATACCCATGCATTCCAAAATAAATCGCGGTCACGCTAAAATGTCGATATCGGTCAGAAGCACGATCGCCGAATAGTACGAGTTAACGAGTACATCATACGTCGCTGTCGCATTATACGCAAATCGACAAATTTCTCTGTATTCCATAGAGAGAATGATAGTAATCATAGCGGTGGTATCGATATAAAATAAATGTGGCTTTGCGAAATTTCAACCGATCGGAATCTCGATCGCGAATAGTATATATACATTCGCAATTCAAGTTAATATATTCATCCTCTACTCTTGTGTAATATATGTACAGAATTATGTGAAATCATGGAAATTACAATATGCAGTATGCTTAAATTAACTCATAATACAAATCAGTGCATGCGATTGGAAATAAATGCGGTTTTGCAAATTTTCACTTGATTAGAGGAGTTGTCTATTGTAACTAGCATACGTATAACGCAAATTTTCCTTTATCTAGAGAATTATGCAAATTAGGAATATAATCCATATAGCTTACTTAACTTGATCGACAACCCATCGCTCATTCTCCGCCAGCTCAATTATTCGATTGATTATCAACCAACCACGGATCGGTTATACAGAAAGAACGAGATTTTGCTAAAGTATTTAAAAATTTAATTAGACACATATTTGAAAATAATTTTGTTGGACCATCAAAATAATTACATAGAAATTTCAAATATGATGAGTAATGCTACAAAAAGATTTAACATTTTAAGTAACTAGTTTGGGCGTCCTACATAAATATTTTGAGAGACTACAAACATGGTATATAAATTCATATAAAATTATTTAAAACATATTAAGCTTTGACTGGTATTACTTTTTACTTATTATGTGTTCACATTATACTATCCTAATAAATCATTTATTATTATTTATAATTATTTTGATAATCCAACAAAAACCATTTTCAGATCTATATCTAAATTTTTAGATGCTTCAACAAAATCATCCTTTTCATTGCATGCATTTGCGTGCATCTGCAAGATTCGCATTTTCAATAAAGAAAACGTATTTAATACGATAGTAAAACGTTATGAATTTTTTCCTATTTTCTTTCTGTAACTATTCAGTTCTTGCGTGGTCTTTTTCGAATAGTCCTCAAAGCAAAACTGATGAAATATTGGAGAAATATTTCACATATATTGAGAACACACTCGCACATATAAACATACACATACACACACACGATCGGCATTGCTCGCTCGCGCGAAAGCATTGAAATTTATTAAGTCGTAAGGATACAAACGAGGAAATATTCGCTCGATGAATGCTACACTGAATCCAGACACGATTATCGAAGCGGAAGCTGGTCCCCTCGCGTTTCCGGCAAAATTGTGGAAAGCCGCATTAAATTGAGATCAAGAACTTTGGATAGCACGAGGGATGGATTGCGAAGTCATGTCATCGCTTATAATCGAGCAAAACGATAGGACAATAAAGAGCAAGCGTCCTGTTCATTGTCAATCGCATAAATTGGTATCGATAGAATTAATGATCGATCAATTATGATGAAAGGAACGAAAGCAGAAATGAGGCCGCGGTCACATTGGTTTCGATTTTGTATGAGAGATCAGGCGATTTTATTGAGCTTACGCCGATACATATCGATGGGACGAGCAATGGAAAGCGAGAGCTTTTTTATGGCGAAAAAAGGCAATAAGAGCAGAGTGCACGGCGAGGCTAGAATTTCGTATTCGGGAACGAGGACAGTGTCGCGTAGATGGTAGTTATGGATAGCTACGAGAGCGAAACGATTGAATTGGTGACGCGATGATACCGTCAACTATTCCCATATCGCAGCTAGAAATCGTACGTGAGTGAAATTAACGATTGGCAAAATCAGACATGAAAAACATTCAGGGCATAAAGGTTATGACACATAAAAAAAAGCTTAAGTAAGAGTTGTACATATTTTTCATAATAGTAAGACGTAAGAATTAGTCAATCACAGCCAAGAATTATCAAAAACGTTCATCTTTGATTGACTATTATAAAAATTTATGATGCCTGAAGGGATTTTTGAGATATCATAAGGAAAAATTTGCAATAAAATTTTTATACTTGAACAAAAATCGTTACAATTGGACGCTTGCACTGTAGTCCTAAGCGGTAGTCCTAAGACATAAGTAATGTGTATAAGACCAGTCACAATAGAGAAGTAAAGTCAAATAAGGCAATAATGTAAGTAGTAGCAAATAAAAAAAATGTTGATTTGCTTACGTTTTATTACTGTCATTTTTCTAAATACCAGCATTAAAATTCAACAGATTCGGACAAATACCGCATTAAATCTTCTGTCAATGCATAATTTTTCTGCTTTTCACTACCATGTTTCCTAAAGTATAAAGTTTATAAAGCTAAAAATGTAAAAGTGAAACAAAATCTGCTAAACTTTTTCTTGTTCAAAGAGGTTTTTGAGACGTCATAACAAAATTTGCAAAAATATAAAAATTCTTAGTGTTAAATCTCGATAATAATTTGATACTTGTGCATTGACAGAAGGATTAATTTGACTAACAAAATGAAACTTTAGTACCAGAACTATTAAGCGAGTTCTCAACAGGTTGTTAAGACAGATAAAACTACGTTAAAACTGCGTTAAAAAATCTTAAATTTAGATGAAGCATTTCTTTTTAGCGAAAGGAAATTAACTATTACTCTTGTAAGCAAGAATTGATTAATATGGTATTCAAAATTAACGCTCAGTCAAAAGTTAAAAAGAAACACCCAATCTTATCCAGAGAAATATTTACAATATCAAATAAATATTTTCCCTTCGGAGTGGGTGTCTTAACTTTCATCGCGTGACGGCGAGAAGGATAGTCTTAGACGATAAAATCCTCTTTGTTTATTCATACCGTAATACTGCCGTCGGAAGAATTTCTTCGTGAAGGCAGAGTCGATATAGATACAATAAAAAGTACCGCGCGGGATGCGTGAATAAGTCAGGAATGGGTAGGCATGCCGCCCCTTATTCGGACGTATTCGAAGGGGAATATCCGCTGACAAATCGATTCTTATAGGCCACACACAGGCCGTTGCTTGTGGGGTTGTGTTTCGCGCGGCCGCCTGCACACGTGGGTTTTAGAGGGAAAAAAACAACAAGACGAATGCGAGGATAGTCTTACCAAATAAATAAACCATACCGGCCCAACAATTGCGAGTTCCAACCAGACCTTTCGAAATCTCTCAAACTTGAAATCATTTACGAACATGGGTGGCGAGGTTGTCGCGGCTCCGAGATAAATCGCGTGTGAAGGTATCGTTCTATGCCACAAACCACGACATGGAACAATATTTCTCGCTTCGCTCGCAGCTCTCTATCGATATTGTGCCGTAGTAAACTTGGTAATCGTGTTTAGCTGAACTTTTCGTTTCGGCGTTCCAACATGCTTCTACAACTCAGTACCCTCCGATCGATGCTACAGGCCGTGAAGAAAAGTGAATGTACATGTATTGAAAATCGTGTGCACCAATCTCGATCTACAAGTTTGAAAAAGAAAAAAACGACATTACAGTAGGCTAAATCTAGACAATCTTAGTTTTCGGTATCGAATGTCGAATGTATGTAGGACATAGAAATTGTATTTCCGTTAATCTTCCGACTGCCCGACGATGCTGAACTGTAAGATCAAATATGTAAGATCAAACAGTGTGTTGCTTTAGTAAAATAACTCCAAATTGAATACTCGAATATTTGCTGAGATACCGAAGAAAAGAGATTGATTTCCGATAGAGAGTTGCACATATGATTCGGATAAACCGACGATACTGGCACTGGTAAACGGAATCATCGCAAGATACATCCCAATTATAAACACAAATCACTATTTCGAAGTTAGGCGGGTCAGCCTCGCTCGATAAACAGCAACATCCTGTTCGATCTCCATGCTCATTAGCAGCGACTGTTGTGCAATCCGTGCGTCATCTCTGCATCTATCCACCTATATCTATATATCTCTGTACGACGATCGATCGGCGGCATATATACGTGTCGGGAACTTCCTTCTAAGAGCGTTGCTCTGTCGCGCGCGGCCGCGGCCGTCTCGACGCTGGACGACGCCCGGAACTTGCAATGCAAACTCGCAACAAGTTGCATTTAAAATCCGCACCTACTGTCAGTCCGTTGGAGCAGTTGCTCGACAGTTTCGTCTCTTTTCTTTTCCTTCTATTCTCCTCCGCTCGCCTGGCACATCGCCTCTCCCCGGAAATCCCGTCAAATCGCCGAGTATTCTCGACTGATTCGGGCTATTCAGACAAGAGCTCGTCCGAGATTTCCCGTTCGCTCGGCCCCAGGATTATCCAAGATGAAATTCGTTATGAATTCATTCGGGGGTACTACGCGGCTTGAATCAAGCTAGTATTGCCATGACAATCTTCTGGCTGTCTTGACAGCTGGTAATTATTAACGAGATTAAGCTCGTTTCAAGACGAATGTGGATGGAGAGTAAGGATTGGTCGGTTGTATCTATTTTTGGGTGTCACGGCGCCATCTACTTTATTCATGTACTTCACTTAATTTTTATACACGCTCATTAATTCGATTCCGTCTTTATAGTAATCAATTGAGAAGCGTTTCTCTCGCAAACGCGAATTAAAAGGCGTTGCACTTTGACTTATGACTCCTCGCGAGGAAATCCAGTTAAGCAGCGGGCCACGTGGAATTACCGGAATTTCTCGACCGAAAGCTTCGAAGATGAAGAGCACTCGCCTCACGAAGCGAACGCTTTTAGCACCTTACTTTAGTAAAGAGAAAAGATAGAAAGAGAAAGAAAACTTTCAATCGTGAAAAATTTCTAACTGGCGGTGTAAAAAGAAAAATGTCACAGGAGGTCAGTTCCCATAAGAATGTGCTAAGATGAAATGTTAGTTGGCGAATATTGAATTAGATTTTTTCAAATTTCCTCGTTTTCAACTGATAATCAATCGGAATATCCTTCGAATAATGAGAGTATGCGTGGCGAATGAGCAAAGTCGCAAATAAATGCATATACGGCCGTTAAGGAGGTCGGCTCTTTAACTGCGTATACGTTTCTTCTCTGAGTCAGACGCACAGTGAAAACACAATAACTCGCGGCAATCATTAAATTTAATTGACAGTGGAATAACGTAGAAGCTCGTCGCTAATTAAGACCAGTATGATGGGTATTCGCGCGTGCCTGACGAGTTCGCTTCTGTTTCCTCTCTTTTTCTTTTTCATCTATCAATTCTGCAATTGTCTTTAACGCTATGAATGTCCATGCACTCTTTTCCGTTTGAACAAACCGTGCCGTGAATGCGCCTTCGAACTAGCTAACACATTGATGGTGATTAAATTCAAATAAGGTAGTTGACAGTTTCGTATAAAGGGAACAACACGGTGATTATCCAAATAAGCTTCATTATTTATGAAAATAGGATTAAATAGTCATTTTGAAACTAGAAAATAATGAATGTGTAATTAATAACTTGGATATTAAGAACGATAATAATTAATCTTTTATTACTTAATTAGACTCGTTGGTTTACTTATTGAAAACGTTCATTTATGCTCTGGATAATTTTTATAATCAATTTTGGATAAATTTTATAATCAATTTTGAATCAGCATGAGATTGCGCTTTAAATTTTTGGCTAAAGCGATTCTAAACATCCGCGAGATTAATGAAACAAGTTATATCTCAAATTAATCTTTTTGACGTGAATCAATGAGAAATGTTCATTAACACCTTCCGCTGTATTTACGCTGCGTGTGGATAAATAAACGTTTGCGTTTTTTCTATCATTACAATTACGCGACATTTCTGTGACGTCAGGAAGAAGAGAATTGTTGGCAAAATCGCCGTCAGTCGCCGAGGAAACTGGGTGAAAATTACGAATTGTGGACCGGAGGGTGCGCGAGCGCCGCCGAGCGATGGATTTTGTGCTGCTGCTCCTCGTGATGCTGCTGAGGCAAGAGGGTGAGTGCTTTCACTTATGCTAGCTGCTGCGCTTTCGAGCACACGAATGCACACTGGTCTCATTCCATGAACGCGTGCTGTCCTTCCACTATATCTGCTTTAAAGAATGAACATCCTTCTTCTATCCTCTTCCCATTTTTTTGTTTTTCAATAATGACTTCCTTTTTTTTACTCACGCTTAAGGATGCTAACTACGGCGCTATATTTTAAGTACGTGCTTCGAGAAAAACCACAAAGACTGCGAAAGATCATTCGCGAGAATTGATCTCGCTCGTGAAAATCCCTTAAGTCTTAAAATCGTGATGAAAATCCGGTTACATATTATATGTATATTTTAAACTATCGTGCAGCAAATCTGACACATCGAAATGTCTGTTGGCTGAATTATTCATATGAATATATACATTTCTGTCCATTACAGAAATAAGTATATATACGTACAGATATAGTACAGATATAGTACAAGTATTATGGAGACAAGTATTACAAAACGTAGAGATATTGTCGTTCTTCAATCTATTAATACAAATCTATGCCATGTAGAAATTAAACTGATTCTGATATTAATTACATTATTCAGTTATATTATTTAAATATAATGAGTGTAATTAAGATTGAATATGAGATAATTTCTGTGTACATCTATACTTCATATAGTCCTTTTTTCATATATCATGCCATTATGGTAATATAAAATTCTATCGATTGAATATTATTATTACCTAATTGATAAAATATAATATAAAATTTATTCTCTTAATGAAAGTCAGGTGAATTATATTATTATTTTTAGCAAAAGAATGTAATAATACTATTTGTAAGAATTATTAGAAACTACTACAATTTTCATCAGTGCAGAGCGAGAAATAATTAAATAAACGCGAGTAAACACAGTGTGAAACGCAGCTTTGCATCCCCATAATTTGTAATTACATAATTTGAAATAATCCGGCTTGGATAGAATTGCAATCGGAAGGGATAGTTTTCACGAGTTGTGCGGCTATCATATCGTAAATAAAACATTGCTGTTGAAATTATAACTTAATAACAGTGTGCTTGACGCCACTCAGTTCTACCACAAATCATTAAATTACCAGGCCAATAAAATATATGATACTTCGAAGCGATATCAAAAGCGATATTTGCAAACTGATACCATGACATTTCGCGTACGAAATTACAAACTCAGGTTTGATACAGAACACCAATCAAGTTTGTAGATGATAGTTTCGCTTTCCTCGCAATCCGTCTTTAATAGTCGGGTTCAAGATCGTCGTCATTAGCTAGCTCCCTCTGGCTAAGGTATATATAGTTCATTGGGTCTATCACGAAGAGCATAACAGCCGAAGATGCGTACGTTGCAGACGATGTATAACGCGTAGAGGTTCTCAAACTTTAATATCTCGACTCCGCCGCCACGAGATACATAAATTTATTTAAAGCTTTCACGACGATGCATAATTTGGTGCACGATAAAGCGCGAGTTTTATGACGCGTCTCGGAATAATGCGCTTTAAAAACAACTAACGTGTAATAAGAATACGCGCAAGTTGCATAATTCACTGCGAAAACGACGTCTAAGAAACGATTACGTCTCATAACAGATCAAATATTCACGTCAGTATAGAATTATACAAGGTACATTTATATGAATATATAACATGTTCTTTTAATAGCAAAAGGTTATATTTAATTTTCATTGAACTATTAATTTTCACGGACGAAAAGGAAATAAATCAACCTACAAAATTGGTTAGAAAGCACCATTAAAAATTAAATAAAACATTTCACGCCTTAAACGCTGTAAAACTTGTAAATTATTGTTCTCCGTTGTTAAGAATTAAACAATGTGATGTCTTCTAGGTTTCCGGAAAACAATTTTTACCTTCTTTTCTTTCTTTTTTATTTATTTCAATTTATTATTTCAAGAGAACTGATTAGAAAATTCCAGTTGTTAGTAAATAGTACTTTGAGAATCACTGACGTGTATATATATATATATATATATATATATA
>NW_012130133.1:319910-327295 GCF_000143395.1 Atta cephalotes
ATAGCCAGCTACAACCCATCTCTTCACTAAAGTTTCTACCCATTCTATACCCAAGTATCTGATAGCTCTTGTAATTTTCAAATGGCCGTTCTCCATCTTGTTTGTGTCGTTCTTTTTTGATGATCAGTTCTTTCTTTTTCGGTTTAGTCTCCAATCTGAATCATCTAAGGGCGAAAAGGTTCATTTCAAGAGCAAGGAAAGAACGGTTTAAAAATGACGCTGTTTCTAATTACATTTCGCCCATTCCTTCTCGGTTATCACAATTTCAACGGGGGTGCACACAGTGCAAAAAAGGACAAAAGTCAAACGAGGGTGAATAAGGAACTTGAGAGAAATAGAAAGAGAGAGCCGAGGGTGCGCTTTGAGTAAGAGAGCAGAGTGCAGGATGGCTAGGATTTATTACGTTCCGGTAGGCGGACGAGGGAGAAGCGGCGAGGAAGCAAGCGTTACACCGTGGCGGAATAAAAATCTCACGTTAAGGCAAGGCAAATGGTGTAACAGTCAAAATTAAATGGGCAGAGACGAAACGAGCTCGGGAGCAGTTAAAAGGTTACGATCGACGAAAGATTAAGTAACTGCGAATGCGAAGATATTTTCTATATCAACTACCGACGAATATCTGGCGAAGATGATTTGAGATTTGGTCTTCGTTATGTCTAGAGACTCTATAATAGCTTTGGTCACGAATAATTTTGTCAAAATAAGAGTGAGAAAAAAGAATATATATATATATATATGTGCCTTTTTTTATATGTGCTTTATTCTAACTTATGTTACTTATACTACATTTCATAACTTACTGAAGTTGACAAAAACGTCAGACTAATCCAAAGTTTGTCATCTCGTGGCCAGACTCTGTTATAGGGTGTATAGTCACGTTGACATGTGAAATAACGGTCCGCGGTTATGAAATCTCGTGACAGTAAAGTTTGACATGTATGTCTCGCGAACGAAGAATCGAATAGAACGCAGACTTCGTAAAATAAGTACTAAGAACAATGTAGAAAACATAGGCCAGATGGGAATCAGCGAATTTTTACTAACCAGAATTATTTTTACACATAAATATTGATAAATTTAATTAATTGACAATAATTAAGGAACGATGACAATCAACTGACAATGAATAATGTTAAAATATACTGTAATGTTTATTCTGACTTTATAAACAATTTCTGTGAGAGCAGTATAGGGAGCTTAAACAGAGCTCTCCATAGATGTAAAGGAATACGAGAACGCAGAAACGAGCTGATAAAATAATAAAGAAACTACGTTCTTTCTCGAGAATCGTACGGAGAGCTTTTTTTTATATCGGCTGTATCCTCGGCAGGAAATGAAAAGCGTTTCGACCAAAGAGAGTAAAGTACATCGCCCCATACATATCAATATGGAGAACGTGTGCACTACGATGTACCTGATATAAAATTTTAAAATTGTAAACTTGAAGTCTATACACATATACAAAGCGAGTTCAGTTGGTTAGCATAAATAAATAAAAGATGCGTTGAACATCCCGATGTCGGAAGCTTTTCCTTCTCGAAGTTGTCCGCGAAAATTGCAAATCGAATTAATTAGATAATTAAGAAAATAAAATATCGGAACGTTTGTAATAATTTTTAAAAAAGTGTTTGACAAATTTATAATTACATTTTATATATATTTTTAATATTTTGAAAGTTCTTTAACGTTTTTACTTAAAAAATAATATTCGATAAGAAAAATGATATTAAGAAGTGACAAAGTTTTTTGAATTAATAAAGTTTACATCTGTGAAAAAAAAGAAAAATCTCATAGCAATTCGATCAATCTACAATTTTTGTCCGATATTTCAGATTGCTCGAACTGTTGCGAGAGAAATTCCTTTTTTGCTTTTTCATTCGCGGATGTAAACTTCTATTAATTCAGAAAACTTTATTTTTTTCTTTTATGTATAAAAAGATTGTTATATAAATTTATCTTGTGAGTAAATTCTTTTACCTATTATATTAGTTATAATAAATTTTCTTTATTATGTAGAGAAGAAGGTAGTATTACAACCAATATATATATTGGTTATATATTGGTGGCCTCCCTTAATATCTTCACTATTATATAGCAAATCCTAATGATTACTTATGGAATTATTTGTTCAATAGCTCGCCGTTACATCATTACGCTAATATATCAATACTGAATAATCAGTAATTATTATAACGCATTTTTACTTTCAAGTATTTCAAAACGTTTCTGAGGTACATTTTAGCATTTAATTACAATTACTTTCTCATTTTTCTTAAACTTGAGCATATTTTCACATGGAGATATGTATTTTTGAGTGTATTATTTGCTATTTAATATTTTATTTGACTCTATATATTTTGCGTTATGCAAATTTAAAAAATAGTATTGCGTTTTGCTAATGTGACTTTATGGATATTGATTACTTATGATCTCTTCTTTGAGGTTTTTTTCATATCAAAATAATTATTTGATAATCGATTGTTAATCTCTACTGTTAATCTATAGTTTATATTATGTGTACTATTGTTAGTACAGAGATTTTAGTACTAAGCAGTTTATATGAAATTATATGAATATATATATATTCATTTGCATACATTTTAAAATATTTTACTTTTTTATTAATTTTGTGTAACCAAATACTGTTTTCTACACAAAACTAATATTTTAAGGCTATTTTTATAGAAGGTCATATTACCACCCATTTTTTTCTTTGAGTCATTATATAATGTCGCCATATTTTTATTAATAATTCTAAGTAATAAATTTCCTAACTTTGAATCCAGAATTGTTCAACAACATTTTAATGAATGTAATTGTCAAGTTTTAAATTTAAATATTGATTATTAACAAAATTATTGTGTAAAATCTAATTATCATAATATTGTACCATCTTCTCCTCTATATATACATATATAAATGTCTTATTACTCATTATTACGTTTTCGATTTAATTTTACCGATATAGCTTTTATAATAGTAAATGTACTCTGTTAATCCTTATTTTTTATTACAACACTCTTTATATAAGTACTTTATTTCGTTGTTTTACAATTGTTGATCCCAATAAAACGATAGATATTAGCAAACATTGTAGACAATTGATGCGCATAGCACGAGCGTTAACAACCCTGTTGTCTCTGCTACTTGAGTGTAAAGAGAAGATACATCGAAGAGAAGGTTGGTAATTAAATTTCCTATGGGGAATTTGTTTTCATCTTGTTTGTTTAGACTCGAGGCTTTTGGACACACGACACCGCGCGTGTGTGCAAACACGCGGGTCAGTGCACAAAGTTCTCCGATTTACGACCCGGTCCGGAAACGACGAGCAACTCATTTAACGGCGCGCAGTTGCATCGTGAAACAGATTATCGAGCACTTATTTTAACAATGATGACGATAATATCAGCACATATATCTCGATTAGTACGCAAATATAGTACACAAATGAACATTTAAAAAGGGTAATCAAGAGATAACGTGATTTTTCAAATATTTAATATCTTGAAGACTGAATCGCGTTATCATTGTAATCATAAAACTGTAAAAATAGCTCTTTGCGACACCGGAAATCAGCTCTATACCAACAGGTGTGCGCGGTTACATAACACGCGGGACCGCGAATTAAGTGATCGCCCGAAACGATACACCGCGCACGTTATAAAGTGTCCGCGTCGACAAGCTTGGCAAATTGAAAAATCGAAGACTGAAAATTGGCGCCCGATTTGAAGGAGGAAAAAATGCAGCGCGATGCGCCTCAGGGCATTCCGGTATTTCGCTGACAATATCGTATGCATTTTTGCGTCTCGATGTAATAAAGCTGATGCAGAAATGCACGAAACTTAATTTCCCGTCCCTCGGCGCGGAGGTTGCTAGAATTTGAATTTTTCCGCGTGGTCTCGTATTCACGTCTAGTGAGAAATGGTTCGGTTTTTCAGAGAAAAAGTACAGAGGCGTATAAAAATGTCGCAGAATATAAAAAGCACAAGCGGAAGTTCCGCGCAAAAATTCAACGCTTCTCGTGTTGAACATTCGCGAACTCTCACATTGATGGCTAACTCCTTCGCGCGCGATGAAAATATGTCAAAGGAACGGAACTACCAAGTGTCGCGCCGTAATTTATCGATCGAATCATAGAGAAAAAAGGTGAAAAATGAAGGCATGTGAAGGAAGCGCGATTGGATGATTGACGCGCGTAACGAAGATGAATTAAAGAGCTGGGCCGATTTATCCGGATGACTATCGCGAAGGATCCTCGACAAATTCCCTCGCTCGCTCTAATACGAGAGGCAGATTTGCAACGCTGTCATTTATAAGCATGCGAGAAGTTGTCGATAAAATTGTAGAATATGAGAAGGAAAGAATAAAACAGAGAGATTAAAATAGAAAAGATTAAAATATTTATATTAAAATATGCTTTAAACAATTATTTATTAACGATTAGTTTTTATTTAGGAAAATAATAATATAATAATAATAATTTATCATAAAATAATGCAGTAAAAAATATTTCCCATTTGTGTTGGAAACGATTTATTCAAGCCTTTGTTAAAGAGCTTTTGTGTTGAATTTTTTTAAATATTTGAATGTTAATTTAACATAATATAATTACGTTATTTAAATAGTTTGTGTTACATTGACATTTAACATTTTTTAATGTCAGAATAACACATTTTATGAATAAGTGAACAAATAACATGAAAATAATGTATTTTAAACCGTAAATTCTAAAATGAGTGAATAAAATGTGTTAATTTAACATATCATAAATGTTAATTTTACAAAAAATGTATCTCCATGATTTGTTTATAAACTGTGTTAGTATTATCTTTTTTATGTTTATCTTCTTAAATAATATATTTATGTTATTGCCTTAAATAATATTTATATTGTTGTACTTCTAACATAGTTATTTATATTAAATTATCATACATTTTTCAACGGTAAACGGATCCTAAAGTCGTCTATTTTGCCGATTCAGTAAGACTTACATACATACGATTTACGTATCATTAATGCATCACTACACAATACTACATTAATATCGCACACATACCAATTTTCCAATTAACTAATCTTTCATATTAGATATTTAATTCTAAAAACTCTATATTCTATATAATGCTTCAAATCGAGATTGTTTTACAAAACTTTTATATAAAGCAAATATTCTTATGAGTTGCCACCAGAAACCAATAAAAAAACTGTAAGTTCCCAACTTTTTTTTCATTTTTGGTATAAGTCGATCGGTATGGATTACGTTATCGTTTATATTTTAATTTTAAAATAATATATTTTGATTTATACATAAAGGGAGCTAGAAAAATACTTACTTGAAAAATAATTTATATAATAACAAATGACTTTTAAGATCTTTCTAAAAGGTTAAAATATATTTTGACATGTGTATATATAAATATATACGCGCGTGTAAAATTTGTCGCTATAAATTGTCCAATATGTGTAAATGCACCTCTGGCCAGACCTGTGGCAAACCGCTTTGAAATTCTCTCACCGTTCGTTTACCAGCGAGAATGTAAACGTCCAGGCGTGCCGGACTTAAATCGAAAACGCACTCCAACGAGGCGAGTTATATCGCTTCGCCTCGCTCGGCCGTGCGACTCGCCGTCTCCCTAGAGCAGCCAGTCCGTTCGTCTGATGAAGATAAAACGGGATAATTATAGAGCCTATCGGGGATCGCGGCGCAGCTAAATTTCGTCGGGGCACGCGAGACCGTCGAACGTTGGGTGCGGCAATAAAGGGAAAACCGGAGCTTCGGTGGCGGCGTGGCGCGCCGGCGACGAAAAAGAGACCGAAGAGAGAAGAATAAACCTGCGGACGTGCACAGCCGAAATAAAAAACATGGTTGAGAGCATAGAAATAGAGCGGGCGCGAAAGAAGCGAGAGACGCTTAATTTTTCATACAAAACGAGATAGCATCTACGTTTGGCCGACCGCGCGTGCTCCATGGCCTCGCTAATTATTTCTAACTCATTCTTTTTTCATCCGTTTTTCTCTGTTTCGTGACTGCCGGATGCTGCTGGCAGATGCGGTTGCCACTGTTGCTGCTGCCATTACTGCTCTCGTAGCTCGTGTTCAAGACGGTCGCTGTCACTGCTCGCAAACTTAACCCCCTCGCTAATCGTCCCATAGCACGCGAATTCTGCTTTCTGTCCTGCATCGTGTTTTCTCTCTTTTCATTTTGTATTATCTATCGTATTCTACTCTAAAGAGAAAAACTAAGCTAACCCGCAACATTATTAAAATGATGTTATCACAGCTATGATAGTCATTGAAGAAATCACGCCAAGTACTTATGAGACAGTTTAGTAGAAAATCGTTGCTCGAAAATCAGCTGTATTCATCTGATATTTTGTAAATTTCAATACAAATAATTTTTTATATTTATGAAAGTATCTTTGATAGTAATTTTTTATTGTAATAAGTATGTTACACTATTTTTAAGTTAAATCTGTTTTAAAGATCACATGCAATTAGAAAAGAATTAAAAGATGCAAACATTAATTTCTCGTCTCTTTGTCTCTTACAAACTTTGTCTTATTTTATTGTCTCTTACGAGGAAAAAAGAAGTTTCGAAGAAGTTTCTTTGCCTTAAAAAAAACTATTGATTATAAATCGCAGTAATTACCCTAACACAAGCTTTCGCTAGAATAAAGCAGTATCGTCAAATTCTCGTTGGCTAAATGTAGCTCTAATAGGTTCTTCCACCTCTGATCTGTCGTATCCACCTTCTCTCTTTCTCTCGTCTTTTTCTTTCTCTACCACGTTTATTCTCTTAGCTTTCGTGAAAAGGCACTCGACCAAGTGCGATCTCAGCACTTTCTAGTCGTTTCCTCCGGTGTTTCGACCTACTCGAGACGGAAACGAAATGTCCTCGATGGGTCAAGCACAAGTTTCGTCTTCTTGCTGAAAAAAAAAGAGTGAAGTACAATCAACTCAAAAATCTTAAACTGAGAAAAATGTTCTGGTTGTACCAATAAGAAGTAAAAATAAAAAGAGATTTCTGATTATATGAAGATTTCTGATAGTTATTGAATTTTTAGTTATCTCAACTAGAATGTTTAACAGATTTAACTATAGACATCTAATTTGTATTTTTTTAATTGAATTTATCAGAATTCTAATTAAACGCAACAAGACTTGTTTCTAGTGTAGTTATATTCCGGTTCTGATAGTTTTGTTTATTACAAATGAGAACATATCTCATTTGTATCTTTTATAAAATTATCTTTTTCTCATTTACTATATAATATTTTTAATTTCAAAAATGCATCTGCGAATTAATTGCACCAATAGATTTTGCATACCAATGCGAGGAGAGAGAGAGAGAGAGAGAGAGAGAGAGAGAGAGAGAAGAGAGAGAG
>NW_012130133.1:329340-344663 GCF_000143395.1 Atta cephalotes
ATATATATATATATATATATATATATATATATATAATGCGAAGGATAATCCCTCTAAGAAAGGAACCGATTAACGACGAAACAATTCGCGCACGCGATAGTGGAACGTCTCTTTATTATACACGTTGAAGTTCCGCGATAAGTAAACCGTTCATTTCACGCCACGTGTATTATCCCGTTTTCTCATATATCGGAAGGGAAAATATATTTAATCCTCTGATGGGAATTTGCAAAATCCCCAATCATAGAAAACAATCATCACGCACGAGAATTCTCATTTTAAATCCCATAGTACAACACGCGTACACGCATCTCTTAACGATATTTTTGTTAATAAATACATGTGTCAAATTCAACTCCTCGTTTTATCGACAAACGTGCCAAAAACGAATCTGCTTGCGGTCCATCTTTGTCGTTCTCATCGCCATCATGGTGCGGAAAATTCCATTCGAGTTCCGCCAAACCACCGGAATGTGCACGGATCTTGTTACGAAGTTTAAAATGTAACGCTGACTGCCTGAATCCCGAAGGTCTTGCTTTCCTTTCTCCATCCTTTCTCTCAGGCATGCATTCTCGTTTCCAATTAATTCCTTTATTTTCTTTCAACCGCATTCCTCCACGCGGCGAGACGTAGGTACGTAGGTAGACGGAGGAGCGTCGGAGAAGCTCCGAATTAGCCCGGTAAATGTATTCCGAGCGTTATCGCTACAGTTGTATATATTCCAGACTGTTTCCAGTGTAATAGCCTTCACGTCGCAAATTATAGCTGACGAAGATATAAATCGACAAACTTACGGGTCAGCTCTACGGTATAAGCTCAACTCTTCTGTAAATTTCGGAGTGTCTCCGTTTGTCTCAGAAGAAAAATAATTTACGCTTTTCGCGTCAAATCCTTACCTTTCTCCGTCGTATGCGCGGCACTATCACGTCTGTGTTTTTTCAGACTGGCTCCGCCAGCGCGAATTAATTTCTTCCCGTTTTTCCAGTCGCAGACTTTCTACAGATTTTCATTCTGATCGTGTCCCGATCAAAAGCATTTCTGTTTTTCCATTTCAATTTCTCGTCGCGTTTTGTTCGAAATACACGATACTTAAATTTTTTTCGCGCAAACGTGATTACGCAATTCATATATTCTGTCACGCAAACAGGTGTTTCGCGAATTCACCTAGTTATATAAATCATGCAGCCTAAAGTCGATTGAACTTTCAGTGCAGTCAATTTCAAGTTGCGCAACTTGCATTAATTCTCTGTCATACTTGTAATATGAATACTAAATATAGGAAAATTAGTAGATACTAAATAAGAAAATTCATATTTTAAGTCAATAATAAATAATAAAAAAATTTAGAATATACATAAACAGAGATTAAATATGAAGTCTTACGTTTAATTTTTATTTTCAATATCTTTGTGTCTCACTTAACTTCAAGTTAAATTGCACAGAAAGAATTAAATTGTACATCTTTTAGATGTGCATGATTAATAAATTAATTTCAACTGCTTCTCTAAATATAATTCTCAAGAGATATGTTTTATTTTTCGTGTAAGCAACGATTTGCCGGAAGCTAAGCTGCCACAAAACTGCATCGCGCTATATTCGCATTCCGGTGTAATTAGAAATAATACTTCCCAGCGCGGAGACCGCAACGACGAGAGCAGCATAATGTTGAAAGTGCACGGCGGCAAAAGAAGACCGAGAATGCAAAAGCGTGATACGTAAAATGTAAATTTCACGCATTCTTATTTTTTCTCGTCGCGGTAGCAACGCATAACACTTTTTGCGGACCGTACAATGCACCGGACAAATTTGAATCTATGGCCGAACAGAACACGCGGGAATATACTTTAAACCCTTCGCATAATTACTCGTAACAGGATATAAACGGGAGCTCTAGTTGGTCCCAGTTATTTACGCCGAATCCGACTTTGGCCCACCGCGCACTTCTCTCATGTCTCTGTATTTAATTCCCGCGAAAATTGTTGTATATGCGTTTAATTATTAGGCCGGATAACAAAAAACGTTATCCTGGATGCGTAAAATTATCTATATTTGTCACGCTTCTATGCGAGTTATTTGTCGTATACATCCTAACTAAATTTTCACAAATTTTCAAGCCGTTTAAGTATTAATGATACAATGTTAAAGCAAATGCATAATAATGATTATCGTCACTCATTAAGTCCAAAGTTACCTCACTAACGTCATATACGATGTAATGTGCTGATTGAGCAGACAAGAGGATAAAATTTATAATGAATTAAACGCATATAAAATTTCGATTAATCTTTTTTTTCGTAATTATTTTCGCACTTGCACTCGTTTTTCACTTTTGTTTTGTTAATCGCTACATATGAATTTTGCACTAACACATAATTTGACTTGTTTTCATTTGTTATTCGTTTCGTGTTTCGTAACGAAGAGAATTGCAATGTCATGTAACGAGAAATAAAAAAAAAGAGAGAAGGAGGGAAAGAGTTTCTAGTTTTCAAAGAACCACTTTTGTCTGGCGCAGCCTTCCGTAACATTTCGTTGAATTTTTAGGGGTGCTCCGTGATTTGCAACGGATGCAAGAAATTTCATATTTCATGAGAGTCGGCACACGCCGCTCGGTGTGCTAGCAACGCTCTGGCGCTTCTAAGGATAAAAATTTATCTCTCAAGATGCCTCGTCTACTTGTTGGTTTCCGACAAAATTTTTCTAAAATGCAAGAATATTATGATTGAAATTTATGAAGCGCGACCACCAATCTTTGCTAGAAACAGGTACGGGTAAGTGAAAAGACACGGGCATTTTGCAAACGCTGTAGAACGAAGGGGGAAATCTGGCTATGGTCCAGAATAATCCCGAATTCCGTGGACGATGTCTATTCGCCGAGAGTAAAGTCATCCGACATTTGACGACTTCTTTCCGTAAGTCGGTCATCCGACAATGCTAGCAGAGAATATATGATTTCGGAAGGACTACTATAGAGAAAAATTTTTACAAATATTACATTATTTATTTTGATTAGAATTATTCTGGTTTATAATATTGAAGTTTATGCAGCATATTATGCATGTAATATTCATAAACTTCAATGTTGTAAACTGGAAATTCTTTAATTGATACTTCTAAAACATTTTTATGTACAAATTAAATGATATTTAATTCGCCTATACGTACTACATTTCTATAATAATGGTAGAATAAATAATAACGACGAATAATAACACTAATAGCAACAATGGCAAACAAGTAACATGTATATTACTATAATAATCGACTGAAAATGATATTGATACTGATTATAATAACAATGACCATGAATGCGTAAATTGAAATTTGTACTGTTATAATAGACAAGCACAGTAAGCTATTAAAGTATGTTTGTCCAATGCCCGATAAACGTCCACACGCTAACCAAACGAGTAATATATGGTTGTATTGGTGTAATTTTAATTTGCGCAATCATTTTCTGTTAGAAAACGGACTTATTACCATTGTTATCGCGACACAATTCTATTTATGCGCTATCAATTACAATAACGTGGGAAAGCTCAAAAAATTGGATGAAAACTGGTGATTTCGTATCGGAATTGATATTGCACGTTACTGTAGCATTGATAGGAATCGCTTTTATCAATAATGGAAATATAAGCACACTCGCATAAACATACAAAATATGCTCCATATAAAACATACATCACTATATTCTGGCTCATTCTAATTGTACACACGTATTGTTACGTGTAATATTATTCAGCCGATAAATTATATTACAATCAGAAATGCGAGATATATGAACTATATCTACGATATAATATAATACTTGCGAAAAATATTAACTGGACAAAAATTTAATTTTACACAGTGCGTATGAATAATCGCAATAATGTCTTCGCTTCTAAAATCATTTTCGAAAACTCATATTAATGCCATGCAGAAATACATAATAATAAATTAACAATTTCGCATAATAAATTAATTAACAAAATAATTGTAATTCCCTGCGGATATTTCGATTTAAATATCTAATTTTCTAAAATTTACATTTTATTTAAATTGCATGTATTCAGCGAGCATCGATAATAACGATGATGTTTTTTACAGAGAACACTCTGAAATCCGCGAGGAGGACTTCCATACGTCCGCCGGAAGCCGAATTAAGGCTTATCGTAGGCGCAGAGGATATCGTTGTATTACCAATAATAAACGCGGTATTACCAATATGGCTGTGCTCATAGTCAGCGAGTAATATGCGGTTGTTTACCGTGATCCCTCATTAAATATTCAAATGCATCGAGCGACGTCGATCGGGAGATACCCTCCCTGTGTGACGAACGATCAGTGGCGCGTACAGAATGTCGCACGAAAGCACTCGAAAACTTGTCCTCTCTCGTGGGTGAAAGCACTCGAAAAGTCGCGCAGGTACGTGAAATCGCACGATAATATAATATCGCCCTTCCTTGACAGGCGCGAAACTTAATCACGCGACCGGCGAGATTTTCTTCCTTTTTCTCTTTTTTCCTCAACCATTTTCGACACGCGAAGCGGCAGCAATATCGTTATGTCGTTGTAAGATGTCGATTCCAAGGACCATGATGATCGGTGGACCGTGGTTTTTTCGGATTTTATAAAACACCTTTACCACGTAACGCTCTTCACAACGTATAACGAAATCGCCTGTTTAAGGAAGCGACGTGAAACAGCGCCAAGTATTCGAATCTTCTCAGCTGCACCGAGGAATGTAATCTGGCGAATGCGAATTCTCATGGAAAGTGGTTCATAGGTTTCGGGCTTTTAAATCGCCTCCCTGTGTAATGGCTGTCTCTTGTACTAACTGTAGCTCTCCATGCCGTTAAAAATATTAAACGCGAGGATAAAAAGCCTTTGTTAATAGTTCATGTGAACTTCCTCATAAATAATGGTAGAAGATAATATCACGATAAGGACGAAGTATCATCAAGTTGCTACACGACCCAAATTAACAAATAAACGATTTGCTTAATAAATGTTTGCTTATGTTTCTCGTCACGTTTGTGTTCATTAAGCTGCTTCTATTGATCGCCATAACAATTAACGTGACCTCATTGAGACATTGTATAGAGAGAGACGTAAACCTATTCGCCTGTTAAATTAAAAATATATTAATCAATATTAATTAATATTGATTGTGATAAAAGTAACATAGATTTTGCTCAACATCACTCATTTAAACAATATATAATATATGATGTGCATTTAGACCAACAAGACTAAATCTAATTAAATACGAAAATTTTTATATTCAGTCAAAACGGGATCTTAATACTGAAATATTTCTGTGTGAATCTATATACATATCTGATTCTGCATTTTGCAAACATAAAATTATTTCGGTTTTGAAACGCCATTATGAGCAGAACCAGAGTAATATCACTTTATTAAATTGATAAGCAATTTAATAACTTGTTTAAAAATTCGCCTGAATTTCATATGTGCAAAGTTTATCAAATTCACTGGGAAGCCCAATATTTGTGGCGATTAATTTATTCCGCCTAGCTCGTGCGACATCAAAGGGGCTATAGCTTGTTATCACAACGAAATAATGCATTTTTAATGGCGCTAACCGCCATAACTTTGTTTCTCCTATAGATGCTGGCGAATGAACCCGTTCCTTTTTCTATTACTATTGCGGATTTAATTTTTGTTATTACTCCTCGTTGAGCCGCGTTTAACTCCGTTTACACTGTTGAAAACGGTCAGCCATTGTTTGCATTCTATTCGTTTCCTTCCTGTCCCGTTTCAGTCTCTTTCCTTCTTTCTCGATACC
This sequence comes from Atta cephalotes, assembly GCF_000143395.1. Lineage (NCBI taxonomy): Eukaryota > Metazoa > Arthropoda > Insecta > Hymenoptera > Formicidae > Atta > Atta cephalotes. The sequence continues at coordinate 335,132 of NW_012130133.1, forward strand.
GCCATTATCGCGGTAAACGGAAGGGTTATATGTACCTTGCCATCCATGGCGTTCTTATGCGAAGTAGTATAGTCAACTTGTTCCACGATGGTCTCTTTATAAATATCAGATGATTGGACTGTAGTTTTAACCCGCTTTTTTAAAAGAATAATTATCAATTAAAAGATTTTATGTATTATACACTTTTATATTATTATACTTTTATATTATATATAATATTATATACCGTTATTTATTTTTTTAATGCTTTGGGAAATATTAACATTTTTTGATGTAAAAAATTAATATGTAAATTGATACTATTTTGAAAATGTTGTAAATCAAATAACGAAAAAGTAAAAAAAATTATTTATTAATAGTTGTGCACGAAATAAAATATAAATAAAATTTTTGTTCTAAATTTGAGACATTAATGAGTTAATTATGTATGCATTACTGTGCCATGTCAATTGTCTTTTCTCAAAATTTCTTGAAAATAAATGTATGTGCTATTATATATAATTTAATTTAATTATTACAATTTATGTATCGATTATAGTTGTATTAATTATTGTGATATACATATATTATCATGATTATTTTTTATTCTGCTGATGCTAATCCAAATTCATATTCGGATTAGTGCGGGTTTGGCGGCGATAGAATTATTCATGTGCTTGTTGCACGAATGAGCATTAACATCTGATTGATCGACGAAACCTATCATTACGCTAGAAATACGAAACTCCTCATCAGTTACCTTTCTCATAAATGTTTCTCTTGCAACGGTGAGGTGCTGCGTTATCCTTGTCTGAAAGAATGACACGTGAAACGTGCCCAGCGTAACCAACTCTCTACGTTACTCTGCACATGAAAAATATCCGTACTGTTTTGAGTATATAGAACATATAAATGTTTCATCAATAGAGCTTAACTTGGCAATGTATCTTATTTCTCTCTTTCTCTCTCGTAAAGGAATTAATAACAATCTATTATAGTATAATTGCTGAAATTTATTTTACAACCGCGTAAAATTTACTGTACAGATTTGTTATTCTCAGAGCGCGCGATTGTAACATACATTCTAAAGCATTCTAACTGCGGTATGTGACGAAATACGATTATATATCGTTAATGCATTTAATGCAAGTCCGTTGGAGCGTTTTCGAAAAACGCTAACCCACGCGACAACGAGCGCACTCGTGGCGCAGTAATTAATATTAATGCCGAGTTGCTTTCGGCTGAGTCAGCGACAGGACGCACCACCAGCTAACACGTGACGGCCCCGAACCGTCTCGACGCATCGAGCGCGACGGGTACCACGAGGGCAGAAAAAAATCGATAGTCATAAAGCACGCGAAAAACTACTGCTCGCTCGACGGAGGTGGAACGCCCTCGTCTCCGGTTTCTGTATTTCCGTTGTAACACCTTCTTGCTTCTGTCTCTATCCCGACGGAATTGACTAGACTCTACACATCCGAACCAGCATCTCATATCTTGAAATAGATGACAAAGAGAAAAGCAGGGAGAGAGAAAAGAATAAGGAGAACGTGAGGGAGAGGAGAGAATGCTTCGTGCACTCGAGGGTGAAATACGTCTCGATAGCATTACATGTGGATTGTATAACCTTATACTGGAGAGAGTCACACTTCCCTTACATGTAGATCCCTCTGTAGTTTCTACGTCCACATCGAGCGAACACTGGGGGTGCGAGGCAGTCACGCCACGAGTCGGAAGTGACCCCTTCCTCGAATCCCGCGCTCCGAACCCCATCGGGGGTCGTAAAGACAAAAATCGGGGCTCTTATCACCGGACAAATTTATCACCGTAAGTACCATAAACGTATATGTGTTTGCGTTCGCGCACATGCGAAGGGCATAAACGAGACGAGGAGGTGACTTTATCCAACGATTGTCCAGCCGCGGGCAACAATTATCTTTCCTATGTCCTCGAGTTCGCTACTGATGACCAATGAGGATCGGAGATATTAAAGATTATATGGGCCAATCTGATTAAAAACATTTTCTCGACCCGCAGAATTGTTAATAGATTTCTTATAGATCGTTTTCTCTTCCTACAGAAATATCTACCTATTTCTTTTGACAATAGCTGTCCATTAACTCCCGCTTTTTTACAATGTCCACTTTCTCTAATCCGATTCTCTTTTCTCTTTATTGCTCTTTTTATTTTTCTCTTCATTTATTTCATGACATTGTAACCTTTTATCTATTATTGTTCGTTCTTCTTCCATCTTTTTTTTTTATATATATAATATTTAATTACATTCTCTTATAATTGTATAATTTTTCATGATTTTATAGACATTTATAAAGCATCAATCCTTAATGCACTTCATTAGAAAAAGAAATAAGAAAATAAAATTTAAAAAGAAGGTAAAATAAGATAAAAATTTTAAAAGATTCTTTTAGGTAGATAAAATTCTTTCATATATATATATGTAAGATTTAAACGATGTATAAAGCAAAATGGTTTGGCAAGCTTTTGATCGTCAATGAGATCGCCTAATTGTGAGTAAAAAATGATTAATAAGAAATTGATGAAAAGGAGTTAATAAAGATTGAATAGCAAAAGTGAATAAAGTATATTCGGAAGCAATTTCATCCGAAAAATTTTCTCGTCTTCCAGTTGAGAAGCTTTCGTTTTCATATATGTAGATGGTGCCATTTAAATTCCGAGAAGAGCAAAGCGTATGGCAATTCGTCAATGTCAAGGCAATACGGCTGCAGTCGTGCATGTACGTATCTTGGCGGCGTGTAACGAAACAGCGATATTGAGTTTTGAAGTAGTTTAACCACAAAAGAAACTTTCTTAGATAGTGATGTAAAGAGACAGAGAGAAAGAAATAAATGGTGAGAATATCGATGTATAATGTATCATTGTGGATTATAAAAACTAGAATGAGAAAATGCAGTTAATCCATTTTATTTACATTTTACATTTCAAAACTTTAATCAAATATCTAGTAAAAAACATACAATTATATATTCTAAGTTTCTCAAAAGTCTATCGATTCACAGATGGAGATTTAAGATACTTTGATATACTATTGAAAGCAATTAAGAAATGAGTTAGATTTTTTGAAAGATAAATCATCAAGATTATTAATTCTCTCCTTTGAGACGAGTGGATCTAATTTTGTTGAATTTTCCTTATCTTCACGGGCTTTTAATGGGAACTTTCCGTTATTTCGAGCAGAAGGCGGAACCTCCGACGCGAGCGTTAGCATGGAGTTCACGTAGGAAGAGCTTTGAAAACTTATTCTCACGGTACGTACGATTATTTCGTCGGTTCATCGAAATAATCGTGCGGGAGCCGTTGTTAACGATCGTTGTTCTATCCACTTCCATCCGTAGCAAAACGCAAGTCCAGACGTCAGTTTAAAGTCGCATCAGCTCGAACTTCCTGCGGTCGGATGTCTAATTATGCGCTCGTTTCCGCGACGAATAAAGGAGAAATAATTCTATAGATATCGCATTTCTCTTGTGGATGTAATTAGAGAGCGAGGATCATATCGGGCGAGAACATACATTCAGTCCGCGCGCAGTTTATATCCACATCAAAAAGAAACGTGAGCATCGTGGTTAATATCTCTGCTACCTATAATAACGTGAACGATCGGCATTTTGTATTTATTCTCATTCTCACGATATTACAGTGGTTATTTGCGCGAGTTTAAAGTTCCAGGGATCTAAACGGAATGACGGAGCTAGTGTCTTAGAGACGTAGTTATTTATGTTTTTATATAGATGGTCAATGAAAAAAGTAGAGTAATAATTTTATTTACAAATTATCATTTGTGATTTACAGCTAGCTATTGATAATTACACGAAAAAAATAATTTTGCTAAAGTATCTCAAAATTTGGCTACATACAGATTTGGCAATTTTATTGGACTATCAAAACATAAGGATCCTCAAACTGATTGCTAGAACGTCAAAACTTTTTATAGCTCATCTTGCTTGAGTTTCCCATATAATTATTTTAATGATTCAATACAATTATTTTTAGATCTGTATCTTTTTTATAGATACTTGATCAAACTCAAAAAAATACAAACAATATTTATATGGCTGTTCACAATAGACCGAGATTGCCCAAATCGCTTTCCGTTGAATCTACCATTTGATATGCTTTTGAAGTAACCACGACACGCAGTCATGAAAAGTGCACTCGGGAATCATGGACTTTTCATAGCTAGATCGCGCCCGAGAGAGCGACGATTTTCAGAATAGCATTGAAAGAGCGAAACGCGAAGGTAGAACGTATCGTGTCATTCTCTGTTGTCGCTGGCACGACAATTAAACTCGAGGATTACAGCCGCGGACTAGAACCCGCGGTACGTCGTATCGTTATAATGGAAACATTAATGTCGAGCGTCGCTCTTCCAGTCACGTGAAGCTCATCTGAATACGATAATGCCTGGCCGGGTCGGCCGACCATTGCCTTACCGTGTCCCTGGCTTTACATTCTCCGAGGCTTTAATTCCGAATGCAACGGTGTATATAAGGAGAACATCCACTTCGTGTAGCGTGACCAGATACGAGTCTTAACCCATTCGGACAGGTAGTATGAGATAAGAAGGACTGTCAGGTACTTCTCTTTATTGGGATACAATCTAGTTCGGTTAATCAAACGCGCAGTCTCGTAAAAGAAATGGACTTGTCATTGGTGTGGGTTATCGAACGTGACCATCGCGTTGTAACGTAAAACTCTGTCCCTGTCGATGTGAAACTACGAACACATTAATCAGACGAACACTAATGTTTTTCTCAGTAGTTCCTGTGTACCTGGTCGATTCTGTAAACACTTCGACTTTAGGAAAAGATTACTCGCAGGCCACCTGCTCGCAAATATTCCCTCGGAACAAAGTACCATTTTCAACAATAATTTAACAACATATTGTGAATGAAAATTACTATTTAACAGTCTTCCTTTACGAGGTATTAATCCACAAACTTTTGGTTAGCGGCTTATCTCTCTTTCTCTATTAGGTGCGTCATATTTCGTTGGTCGACGACAGCCAAACGTTTGAAGACATTTCTAGTCGGAACAATCATCGCAGGTATAACTACATGGCATATTCGGAAGTGACGGAAAATGGAATGCGCATAAAGTTTGTTCGATGTGAATACACGACTGAGAAGAGTTAGCTGGCCTCTCTCGCGTGATAAGTAGAATAGTTTAAAACAACTATCCGCGCACGTTGAAGCACTTATAACTTTTACTACCGGGTCCTCAGGCGAATTATTGTGACAGGATGATAAACAAATTATTCAAATATAATCAAATTATTCGACAAAATTAAATATTGCTGCATAACGTAATAACAGTATCTTAACACATCTTTTTGGATTTCAGTGTTTCTAACTAATTCACATCCATTTGTAATTTACAAATTTGAGTTTTATATGTTTTTATTATTTATTCATTTTATCATTATTTACATTATTACTATAATTTGTCACTTTGTTGAAATTATGATAATGCAGAATGTTAAAATATTGGCTCTTTTTCGATCGTTTTCATTACAGTATTATCTTTTATGTCGTTAAATAATGTCGATTCATCTTACAGACTTAATGACCAAAAAATACATAAAAGCTGATAATTAATCATGTTTAACTAAAGGATGCAATCACGTTTCATGAATTGGCAAACATTCGCCGGAACCTAGTGTGGTGGGATACACAAACGTTGGAAGCCGGGTCAATAGAAGTCGCGTTTAACGTCGCGAACGAATATAAAGGACTTTCACGGTTAATTCCTCCTTTATCCAAGCTGGAAAGCTTAACCGTCCGTTCTGGTGCAAAGGAGTTTGCGGTACTATATCGCCTAGAAGCTGAAAGCGACTAATTATTTTTTATTTCAACCGTCGCGGTCGCCAGACAAAGGTCCTATTGCTCGTCGCGCGAGCGCGACCATGGACAATTTTATACTCGATTCCTTGGTTACCCTCTCTTTCTCTTTCTGCTTGTGTATTTTTACGTTACCTTCTTGCTACCCACGTTAATCTCACGTTCCAGACAGAACTTTAGACTGATTTTCTTTACCCTGTTTTTTCCGCTGATTCGTTAAGACATCGTCTGAAGCAATTTCTTGAAAATTAAATCTCCATACATGTAGTATCCATATTATAGTTAAATCTTATTCCAGGAGCTATTTTCAATTTTTCGTTAAAAAAAAATTTAAACTTCTATTCGTCTAAATTTGCCGATTGAAATTCCTCATAGGGCAAAATATAGAAAATCTTTATTCTTTGAAATTGATATACGTGGATCGTTTGATAAGTTTGGTAAATTTCCATGAAATGGCGCTACAATCCATTTGATGACGCGACATCTCGAAAGATCCACACTTCGAACCCCTTCAGGCCAAATTTCAGCCAGAAAGGACGCATAGTTCACGTTTGGTAATCATTTGAAGTAGGCTGTCTCAAAGTCTGCAAAATACTCATTGATGGCGACAATGACTTCCTCATTTGACGAGAATTTCTTCCCACCGAGTTTTTAAGATGGGAACAGAAAGAAGTTACACGGGACCAAATCCGAAGAATAGGGTGAATGAGGAATCAATTCATAGCCCAATTCGTAGTTTTGTCATGCAACGGTCGACTTGTGGGACGACGCGTTGTCTTGATAGAAGAGTACTTTTTTGCCAATCTCGCTTCAAATGAACTATTAAACGTGAACTATGCGTCCTTTCTGACTGAAATTTGGTCTGAAGGGGTTCGAAGAGTGGATCTTTCGAGATGTCATCAAATGGATTGTAACGCCATTTCATGGAAATTTACCAAACTTATCAAACGACCCACGTATGTAATCAAATGTACTGTTAGATATCAGTAATTTAATTCTTTGAGTAAAATAACACTTTGTTTATTCCATTCCAATTTGTGTGTTAAAATATAAATCAACCACTTCTAGTCACTGACTAGTTTCGAAGTAAATAATCATATTAATGTATGCATTTACTTAATAAATAATAAAGTGAGCCAAATACATCTTCATGATTTTAATTGTTTAATTCCATTGTTTTTGTTAAATTAACATTTTAAGTTGGAGCACAGGGGCGATCGAGAAATTTTATAACTCAAATTGAGTATACTTTGATATGAATTAGACAATGATTAATCATTGTAAAAAGGTGGGGAATATAGGAATAGAATTTATGTAAAATAAATCTTGATTGTAGTTTTTACTGTCTATCTATTTTACATGTAAAGAAGAGAAAAATTTATTCCTATTAGGTCACATTAAAAGATCAAAAGATCGCAACGTGTATCTCTTAGATGCGTATACAATTTATGGAAGATGCATATGCATGTATCCCAAAGATACATATCTTAATTTCATGCATTTAATATTGAGATTCTAGATTCGAGATACTAATTCTTGTTAAGTGGAAAAAAAATTGATGATGCGAAGAAAATTAATGGTACTGTGTTAGCTGACTTAGCAAATTTATATCGGTTGATGCAACTGTTTCATCAATTAGTTTCCAACATCTCGAATTAGAATTATATATTTATATGTATACTTATACATATATATATATATATATATATATACACATGTAAGTCTGTTCTCCACAAGTACCGGATGGCAATGATCGCGCGAGCAAGAGCGAAGACGAAGCGCTTGAATGCCGAGAGTCAGGGACAAAGCGACTATTACGCGCGGAAAGTGCCGCTGAATTATTCAAGCTATTCTTCTGTTATGCACGGGCGGTAGAACAAAGAACTGTGATACATCAATATCTTGCAAGTGGAATAACTAATATCGTTTTACATGCCGTGTAATTACATATTATATAGGCGCCGTCAAGAAATAGAACAATGACGGCGCATCTATAGATATATCGAGCCGCAAAATAACGTTGCACACCCCGGTTTGCGTAACAATGATATAACAGGTGGAAACAGAAGAAAACCGATCAGCGTGTGCGCGAATTTGCCGAATGGAATTTTCGAAATAAAGCCGGAGCTCTGGTGTAACTATGGTAATGACTCCGTGCAAAAATGGTACGGGCAAAAGGGCACGAAAGGAAAAAGCGTTTGCACGCGATGAACCGGCATGACGACGAGCCAATAGCTCTGAAAAGCAGGGGGCCTCGGGGCGGATTGCACGAAAACGATGACGCGCAGGCGAGTATCATCGATTCGACATCACCGTAACTCGTTTGCTCGAGTAACGGCGCAGTGCGGTAAATCCGCCGAGAAACAACAAGCGCGTTTTGTTGAACTCGGCAGAAATAGCGAATTAAGCGATCCTATCTTATCGTCGCTAAAAGCGATAACGATGATTGCCCATTCGGTTCTTCGCTGTCATACTCAGTCATTATTCGATTCACCGAGGCAAACTCGATGATTACGCACTTGGCTTCGTTCCATCAAGCGCCTTCCCGATATTAACGATAACCAAGAGAATGATTACACTGTTAGATATCAAAGAAACAATATGGTAACCCAATCCCTTGTTAAAACATTTAAATAACATTTTATTATTTTTAACTTCCATGCATGTCAAAATATAAATCCATCTATTTCTGTGATTAGTTTCAAAATAAACGTTCTTAATAATGCATTTAATAAATAATAACTTAAATTTCAGTCAAATTTAATATATTTGCTTGATTAGATTGTTTAACTCTATTGTTTTTTTAATCAACGACATACTAAGTAGTAGAATGGCTATTATATATTTATAGGAATGATCAAAAATAACAAATTAGATATAATTTGACATTATTAATTTAACACTACGATAGATAAAAGTCTTATTAACTGAAGAATTAAACAATTAAATAAAAATTAGACGACACAACTAAGTACTAAAAGCGATATTTTGATTACCTGGAATGAAAGAGGGATATTTTATATTCAAAAGAAAAAAAGGATGAAGTATAAAGTACACATTTTTTTCTAGAAAGACACCTAAGATAGATAGAGTTCCATGTCTTAATATATCTGTCTTATCTCACGTTTTTATCTTGTTATTCGGTGTCTGTTAATTAAATCCTTTAAGTTGCTTAATATGTACTAAATTAGTTCTTTTGTGATCTTCTATAAATTCACGGAATTTCAAATGTTTTTTATTGTAATCTGGAGCATTATTTGTATGGCATTTAGCCGGTGTTTGACTTCTACCGTACAATTTTACATCCCTCGCTCGGTTGCGTCTCTTTCGGCCAATTGAAAGACAGCGACGAAAATGACAAGCTACACAAACACGTGCGCGTGGCACGAATTAATTAAAACACTGCAGGGTGAGACGCGGCGTCGCGTTGGCGCCGACTCACGGTGTTCCGCCTGTGATAAAGGACAGGGAAGCGTCGTTATTAATCCGCGTAAAATTAATGTCTGCTTATAATGAATTTCAACTTCGTTCCGGGAAAGCCACCGTAACGCGGAGGGCTACTCTCTCTCTCTCTCTCNCTCTCTCTCTCTACTACTCGTACTCTAACTACGTACTACGTACGTACGTACGTACGTACGTACGTACGTACGTACGTACGTACGTACGTACGTACGTAC
>NW_012130133.1:344683-356673 GCF_000143395.1 Atta cephalotes
CGCAGAAGTTTAACGTATAGCGCTTTTGGTTGGTTNTTACGTCTGTCTCTTAGTATAAGTACACGTATTAAATAAAGTACTCGTCGTCACTACGGCGACTCTCTCTCTCTCTCTCTCTCTTCTCTCTCTCTCTCTCTCTCTCTCTCTCTCTCTCTCATCATTCTTCTCTGCATGTCCTCCTCGCGCATATGTCCATTATGTAGAACTATCGCACTTTACGGTGTAATTTAATTTCTGAGTCTTAGTGTGTTATAACACGTATATTCATCGAGACCTTGTTAAAAATTTTACTATCCCACTTTCCTACGTGAAATATGATAAGGAGATGAGACTTCGAGTCTCACGATTGCGTGGACTTATCAAACTATGTAAAGTTTAATAATGGATCCTGATCGATAAACGACAAAGTCCGCACAATTTGCAAAGCGGGTCGTAAAATTTCGCGAAAGTGGAAGTAATATTATTGGACATTTGATGAATAGATTAAAATTTTTATTGAAAATGGTTCGTGAAACAACAAAAAATTGAATTTATCATGTTTCTGTGCTCTTATATTTCGCTTTTACCAGTTTCAGAAATAGTCTGTGGAAAGGATATCAACGGAAGTTACAGTGAAATTAGCTTGTCATATCCTCAGAAATAGCCTCTCCGCATTGTCTAGTACAAGAACAACATAACTCGCGCTAACACGGTAATACATAGCCCGCGCGAGAAGGGTGTCTCTTAATGTCGTTTAGAGCAAGAACAAGGTAGTTTCGGGGTTACACTGACTGATAAAGTGGCATTGTTCGCATAAAGTCTCTAATCCGTATGAGATTATGTATATTATATAAAGAAATTCTTAATGAAGATGATTTATAAGGAACCTAAAAACTGAAAATAAATAATATGCGTCAAAGAACAAATACAACATAAAACGTTACATGATATTATTTTTTATATCAAATTATTATCAGTTTTCAATTTTTTGCAAAATTTTTTTTCACCAACCTATAATTGCTTTCTATATTATTTTTTTTATCTTTCATTATTTTTTATAACTAAAAAATTCAAAATCATGTCTTGAAAATTTTTTTTATAGAAAAAACTAAATATTTTTTTCTGTGTAAGAAGAAAGATTTACAAAACTTTACCTACAATTTTGATATAATGCATTACAATGTTTGATAACTTGTAATAATTTTTATTGTACAAGATAATGCATTCAATCAAACGTTATAATGCATTATTATTTCTCACAAGACTTGCGTCGATTGTTCAAAATTCTCAATGCAAATTTTAGTACAACCGTTAGATTATCGTAAGGGCCTACAATATTCGTGCTTCGAACTTAGCGAGTTTCGTGAAGAGGCGACGGCTCCGACAGCTATGCAAAGCCAAATCCCGGTGCAATTAATTCTCGAAATCGAAGCACGATTCTCTCGATGGAATATAATCGCGCTCTCCTGGCCGGCGTCACGACCAAAGGTGACTCATCGAGAGAAAGGTCGCTTATCTCTCTTGAAGCCGATCGTGTAATTCAATGGTCGAAGCTGGAATACATACGGAAAGCGAGGAAGTTATTGTTAGGCGATAGACGTAGTATGAAACGAGAACCTAGCAACGATCGACAAATATCATTCAACGCATCATCGCATTTCTTACGATTAAACTACGAACTACGAATGAGTTTTACACTCATCCGATGCATCGACAATCGAGTCACTTTTCTTTTCGAGTTGAGGATAATAGCGTAACGTCACATCGTTAACGCAAAACGCATTCGTTATCCCCGTTTGTTCGATCCCAACTGCGTCAACCCATTGTATTTTAACGATTTTAATGACAATCACATGGAAGGACAACTCTGCGTGCACGTTTTTTGCTCTGCACAAATTTGACGCTAATCGATATCTCCGGAGAGCGTTAAGTAAAAAATAGAGCGTTTAGAAAAAAAGGAATATGAATAATTGTCACTTTGAAAAGAGAATTAATATTCAAGCAGTATGTTAGCGTGATTTAAATCACGACGCGTAATTTATTTGTAGAATATACGAGCTAAGGTCATAAATATTACAGCTTCAGAAAATACGGTAGAAGGAAAGAAGAAGGGATCGACATCGATTTTCGCTTGTAATGCTCTAAAAACCACACACAATGTGTTACACTGGTGTGTTGTGGGCAGCTCTCCCTTATCTAATCCTCTTAAGGTGATCTCGAAACTCAGATTCGCCTCGGACCTACGTCACTCGTAGCTTGCTTCTGACAGGGCATAACAATTTCCACCAGATGAACATTACCAGTTTACCAGTTTACTTTGCGAGGTATATGCAGAATCAGGAAGCAGACCCAAGTCCTTCTTCGTCTCTTCTCCCTTCTCCAATTACGAAAGCTCGCGAGGTTTCCGTAGAAAGTTTCGGTTTGCCCGACGCTTCTCGTGCGCGCGTCGCTGACTAAACTGTTTAGACATGTCCTAGGACGGGTGAAAACTTCGAAGTGACGTTCGAATTTTGGTACTTACCATGTCGGGTAAAGATATTGAAAGCTGTAAAGGATCGACAGGCTAGTGAAAGGGTAAGAAGGTAGACATTACGGCTGGGTCGCGAGTTGAGAAATATACTTCGTCGTGTCGGGAAGTTAGAGAAGTTAAGCGATATATTTATAAATGTGTGTGGACATTCGATACATGCAGAGTGAATTGGTTTTTTAACATTGATATTCTATGCATATAATTTCGACATTTCATAATAAACTATTAATATATCCATCATTTTTCGAAATAAGTTCAATTTCAAAATTTCAAAATTTAATTCTATAAATAAATTTTAAAAGTTCGAATATTTAGCAATTTTAGTCGTCAATTTATAACTCAATATGCTTTTTGCTTTTGATTTGAACGAAGTGACCACAAAATAGCATTTGCTGCCGTCAAGTCACATTCTATCTAAGTTTAGACGCATCAATATTTCGCCATTAATTTAAGTACAGAATAATTTCTCTCGTTTCTGCACAGAATATAATCCCGATTTTATTCTACGAATTAATATGTATGTACCTATAAGAGATCTTTGTCTTACGAACTGTCTACGGGTAACATTTACGAGTTCACGAACGCAGAACGAGACAAGAATGTTCTAGTTTCCACATTTAATCTGGTACTGAAAATTTCAGCTCGTCTCTGCCTAGGAATTCTTGCTCTTAACCTTTTTGCTCTTCACGTCCATTCTCATTCTTCTGTCAGCGGCGACGACGACAACGACGACGACAACGGCAATGACGACAAAGTTAGATACCGACCTCTACTAGTCGTTACATGTGCATACTTATGTACTCTACATACACATATAGTCTGCTACGCTTAAAAAATATAAGAGTTGAGCTTAGACCCTCTAAGGTAGCTCCACAATTTCTTCCCAGGTTATCTATAACGGATTGAAAATGCATCGGATTATTAAAATCGGAAACTCAATTTGAGTATATAAAAATATCGATTTTGTTTTTTTTAATATTTAAAGAACAAATTTTAAATACGAGTTAACATTATATATCTAACGAAAAATTGATTTGCACAAAAAACGATAGTACTTATATGTAAATGTAATATTTTATAAACAATCTTTTGGCATTTAAATGAAACAATGTAATTAAATTATTCAAAAATATTGATTTATATCAATATTTATCAACTTTTTTGGAATAATTTAATAAAATATATATATTATTTGATGTCATAAAAGCATTTTTTAAATCGTATAAGATTATATTAAATTATCGATTTTATTAAATTCTCGAAATGTATAGTTTATAAAAGTCGTCGGTTTTTGGTTCGAATATGTCAAGAGAAGACAGGATGAAGAAAAGTAGAAAAGGCAAACTAGCAGACATCGTAACAAAATATATCTTCCATTATTTGAGCATCTAGCACGATCTACTTCCAATTCTTAGGATCATCCAATCGCAGCACAATTTTCCAAGCTTTGCCAACCCTCGTCACTACTGAAAGCTAAGCCGAAGGTCGATGTGATACTTTTCTGTAAAAAGATCCGTAGTAGGTCGAGTAACTATGGTATCGTTTTTTTAATACTTCTTTGTATGCTTGGCAGTAGGTCAAGAGATTTACCGTGATTTAAGCGTGAAAGAAGTCTCACATTTGAAAATGTTCTCTATTCAAGTCGGGCTACACATCAGTAGCGAGTAATATTGAAGTAGCACTTGTTCAGGAGTTTCTGATCTAACATGATCTAACAAGCAAACCTTTGCAACAGCTCTTTCATCTATTCTCTTAGAAACTTAAAACTATCATTAAATGATAGTTGAAGTGATGATAGAAGAAAAACTTAGAAAATTCTATAATAAAAGAGAAAGAATCATAAAAAAGAGAAAGGGGGAGGAGAGAGGAAAAGAAAGAGATGTGTAATATATTGTCATAAATTTAGCGAGAAAATAGATGATGTTGTCTCAATTTTGATAAATAAATATTTCAATTTGATATGGATTGATATTGATATCACCAAAATTAAATAAATAAATTATGTACAAAAGGAAAATTCATGATAATAATATAACATAAATAACCCTCCATTTTTTTTCATATAAATTTTTTATGAATAAATGAAATTTCGCCTTTTCTTGTCTTTTTAAACTATACTCATGTATCAATATCCATAACTCAAAATCATTCCTTGATGCTTTTACTCCGAAAGAGCGTATTCTATGTTCTTTTATTATCGACAATATAATCGAACACTCGAGGAATCGTTGTCGTGCATTTCCAGTGACATCGCATCGATAGCACCCCCAGGCGACGACGTATATACTCGCAATTGACATTTATGCGATCTCACACGAGCTTTCTCTCTCTTTTTCTGTTTCAGTCGCTGCTCTGAAGCTACTTCACATAAATGTTCCGACGTACACCCTCAGGGGCAGGAGCGCGCTTCTAGAATGCAGGTGAGAATGTTCGCCATAAGCTACACAAACGTCAACTGCTTTCTGCGTGCGCGAAATAATCACTATGTCGGCGGTGATGCGTGCAATTTTCTTAGATTGTAGTGCTTTATCTTATAAATGATTTTATCCTCTCGATAATAACGACATACATGTACTTTGAAAAGGAAAAAGTTTCAAATCCCGAAATAGTAATTTCATATCGATAATATCGACAAATATATTGATATACAGATATAACGTATCCGCGAAGTCCATCATATTACTTCGAAATTATTAACGTATGACTAATTTTGTAATTGAAAATACGTTGACTTAAATAATAGTTTTGGATTAGTCTATAATCAATGTTTAAATATAAAGGTAATTTTAACTGTCTTTGCATTGTCTTTCTAAATTCAATTTCCGTGTTTCCAAAAATATCCGATAATTCTTGCAAGATATATTGACATAAATGTCTTAAAACTGTTATTTAGAAAGTTCTAGCTTTTTGTATTGACATGTTGTAATTTGCTTCTATAACTTTTAGCATTTGGAATTTTTTTTATATACAATACATTAAGCTAAATATTACAACATTATAATTTCATGTTATATTTAAGATGACTTTCAGTCTACAATTTTAAATTTATTTTTTCATACCTATGATAAATAATAATTTATTTTTTCATATTTGACATAATATTGAATATGAAAAAATAAATATTACTTAATATTCAGTTAAAAAAAATCTAATGCATGTAACTACTAATAATGAAAATACATTATCTTCACAATGTATGATTTTATATACCTAATCTTAAAAAAAAGTATATTCATGCTTTTAAAGAAATCTTAAATAATTATTATTTCTTGTAATTTACATTTGTTTTCTTTCTCATAAAGATAAAGAACTCAATTATGAAAATATGGAGAATTTCGTAAAAAGTCAAAGCTTTTATCCGTTTTTGTTCGCAAAGCTCACATAGTCGAGTTAAATAGATACGCACTGCCGAGATGTGTTTTGTGAATTATCGATCGATACTCTTATTTTATATTTGCAAGAGATATAATGCGCATCTTGAAACAAGACGCTACTTTACCCTCATTACATAATTTCTGCATTCCTCTTGTCGGTATACCTATTAGCTTCCTTTTGTTCCGGCACATCCTCCCTCATTATTCTCTCCAATTACAACATCTGATTTTACCTAACAAAATCTCGTTCAGCGAACTTTGTTAAAAAATCTTTAATATCATTTTTCAAACATTAAGTTCAAAATCACTAAAAGCGAGTTAAGAAAACAATTTTTTTTTATGAAAAGCATCTTTTTATAAGAAACTGAGGTTTTGTACTGAGGTGAAAAAAAAAGAAACAAAAAAATATTTATCTTATTTAATATATCAGTGAAAAGTAGAAAATTTATCTTTTAAAAAATCCCCCAAAAAAAGATTTCTTAAGATTTTTTTTAACATTCATCTTTACGATGTTAAAATCAATCACAAACAATCAGAAAATATTGTTAACAAGAAAGAAAGAAAAATATATATGTTGCATAATCGGGTTTTAGAGTCTTTTTCCAGTTTGCTTACTTTCCGCAATTTGCACGGGCCATGATTATGTTAGTCCTGTATTGAATAATTTAATTGATTTATTCCATTAATCAAGTTACGCCTATGCCTACGTAAAGAGGACTTCGAGAGCTAATTTGATCGGTTTTCGAATGATTGGCCTGTACCACGATTCCTCGCAATAGCATGCTCTTGCTGCTGCATAACAACGATAAATGATCGGTTCGGTGGTATAGGACTTGCTAAATAATTCGCCCGGAGTATACGGTATACAATAAAACCGAAATATCGTGACATAATCACTAATATATACCAACCCAGGTTTCAGGCCAGCGGGCGTGAATTCTCTATATGTATGCACAACATGCAGGGAGCGCGGTGTGCAATGTAACCGCTGTTCATTCATTACAAAGCAAATGGTAGGACGTAATGAAGGACTAGACCTCCCAGTGGATAGTAGATTTTACACGTGCGCCGAAAGCGAAAAACTATACCATCACTGTTGCATCGACGGGCGCGTGCAAATTCCATTTCCATCCGGAATTATTAAGACCGCGAGCGGTAGCAGTGCCATAGAAAGGAAGATACGCGAGGAGATCGAACGAAAAATAGAAGAGAAGCGCCGGCGGGATAAATCCGACGGGAAATGCAGCCACAGAGGAGACAATACAGAAGACGGAACAGTTTCTCGCATTTACCCCGCGAAGGTAAATCGTGTAAGCGGAACTCATAAAAGCATCGGTAAGAAGCGAAGCAATAAAGTACGTATCGAGTTTGCGGTTAATGTTAAAGGAAAACGATAAATAAAATTACAAATAAAAGCGGGACTATGGGAAGAAGAGGTTGGATGAACGAGTACGGAGATGTTGCGGGGAGATTGCGAGATGCAAGAGAGAGATCGAACAACGAAGAAATCTCGATACTTTTCAAGTCTCTTCGTAGTTTATTTATTTACTCGCCTACACGCGGAGATAAGTCCGTGCGGGAAAACTTCTCGCCCTTTCTCCTGCTGCGCTTTTCTCCCTCCGTCCACGGAGTTTCTTCCTGTTGGAAAAAGATGCTCCTCGACCCCTAACTCGGCCGTGAGACTTGTAACTCTCGCGAGATTTCTCCGCTCAAGTTCTTCACAGACGTTCTGGACTGCTTCGCGATCGTTTCCTCTAATCTTCCGAATCGGAATTCCATCGCCGACATTGATGGTTGCTGCTGCTGCACGACGGATCGAAGTCGTCAGCAGAGAGAAAGAGAAAGAGAGAAAGAGAGAGAGAGAGAGAAAAAAAGAAAAAGGACGCACCGGGCGAAAGAAACAGCGAGCTGTTAGTCAGCAAAATTCGTTTCAGCTGAACGATCCGTCATCAAATATGGGCGAAGGAAGAAAGAAAGGAAAGGACTGGAGAGAACGAAAGAAAGAAGAGAAAGAGAAAAGCGATCGTTGAACGCAAAAAGGAATCACCTTGAAGGTCCACCAAAGACCATGGATTTCCCATCCCTTCGCGTGCGCTCGGAATATACGTGACAGATCGATCAGCCCTTCGTAGTATTCGCGAAGCGAATGCACGATAGTCCAAACGTGCGATATGGCTTGTGTATTGAATGGCTGATTTGCGGTCGATTCATTTCTTATCATTTTGAGCAATAATAGTAAATTGCAACAATAAATATACATTGATAAAAAATTAGATAAATCCAAAGGAAAATGTTGAAAATTTCATTTTAAGAATGTGTCCATTTGCTTTTTAAATGGCATAATATTTCTTTCATACATTTCCTATTTTCTTGCTTCTCGACTCAATTTATATATTTCTTTTCCTTTTATATTTCTTACGTTTTTTATATAATAAAATTTTTACTTGATTGTTCATTTATATGTATAAAAATGAATGTATTAATTAAATTATTATATTTTATCCTATGGTATGCACACACAATCGCTAATCGATGAAGAGTCAACATAATAGCTGAATATAATATGGAATGTATAATTTTGCTGAAAGATCTAAAATTTTGCTGACTGTATAGATCTGAAATTTTGAATTGTTAAGATAATTTTGAAACTAAAAAATAATAAGAAATTTCTGGCAAAGAATGTCTATATTTTAGCTATTAATTTGAGTTTCCAACAAAATCATTCTGATTCTATAAAATAATTTTCATATTTGTATCCAGTAAAATTTTAGATCTTTCAGTAAAATTTTTTCTGTGTAAAAAGCAATTATTATAAAATAAGAATAAATTATTAGCACAAAGACAAGATTTTCAACTGATTGCCTACTGTCAATTTATAAGCTCACAATCCGTCTGTCTCAATATATTCTCACCCTTTCTTGGCCCTTAGGTTGGGACCACCCCAGTTACCCATGCCATCTGCTAGATGGATGGTAATTGCATACCCTAAGTTATCACGGAATCGAAGTTTCTTCCGGTAGGAAACGACAAGCTTCACGGAATCTCTATTAGGAGGGCTCGATCGAAGAGCCGCGTGGACGTGTACTACGTACACACCACCCAGTTTGTGTAAGAGTCTTGTAGTCACCATGTTTAGCTTGCACACGAACGTTCGTTCTCACGTAACCGCGGAATCACCTCGAGCGGAGGATAATTAAAGCATAATTATATACTTTGGCGAACGAGGGAGCGGAGGATGGGTGTAATGACGTTTAGTCGACACGTCGTAGATTTAAACGTCGTAATTGATGTGATACTTAATGAACAAGAATGTGATCAGTATGAGATATCACTACTTTTGAGGAAACTTCCTAGAATTCTTGAATTTAATGCAATAGCAAAATATTATATGTTATGATAAAAAATATTGAAGAGTACAGTGACAAAAATATATTTTCTGTTTTTTACAAACGATATTCAGTTCTTATATTGTATTATTCGTATTACACTAAAATAGTTATTTTCTTTATAAGAATAACAACTAAAAACATATATTCGTATATATAAGAATAACAAATGAAAACATATATTCGTGTTTCACAATGTTTCAATTCTTTAGTAAAAATCTTTAGTAAAAATTCTCGCTTTTTGCTTTACGTACAATTATAAAAATCGAAGAATAAAAAAATAAAATCTATGGTTTTCATCTTTTGTTTTTTTGCAAATTATTTAAACAGTTTTTGTATTATTGTATTATTCATATTAAAATAGTTTCTCTATAAAAAGAATAAATGAAAATATATATTTATATTTAATTAAATTATTTAAACAATTTTTTTATTATTTGTATTAAAATAGGTATTTTCTCTATAAAAATAATGAATGAAAACATATATGTTTTAATTCTTTAATAAAAATCGCCTTCTTCTTTATATGCAATTATAAAAATTTAAGTACAAAAATAAAATCTATGATTTTTAATTATTATTTAAAATCAATCATAAAATTAAATTAACAAAATTGTTTCTTTTTAATGATAATTTTCATTAAATCGAAATTACGAAAAAATGTGGTGTGGAACGGAGTTTTAAATACGAGAAACTTTTGAACAAGTTTTTTTTTTAAATCAATTTTAAATGAAGACCTGTCATTTCTTCTGACAGAATATATATTGACTTCAAAATATCCCTATTGCTTGTTCATGTTCATAGTACAGATTTTTTCCAAAAAAAAAAAAAAAAAAAAAAAAAAAAACAAATAGGTCTTCACTCTAAACTGACACGAGAACGAATATTGTTATTCAAAAATGTCTCTCGTTTACAACTAGCTCTGTTCTTTCTGTGTCGTTTTTACACAAAGAGAAATCATCTTGACATATTTGCAATTACAAAATTTGAACAAACGAAATTTATAGGATCAACACTACATAAGATACGATTACCGTCACTTGACCTTACATCTAATGCCAAGATACACATCGCCGAACCGCTCCATAAATTCAGTGTCCTAGAGAACTTGTCCGTGTGTCGCGCAAGGAGCGAAACGCATGAAGAGCGATGAGCTTGCCTGAAACTCGGCAAACCGTCCGGTAACACATCGATTCGATGACCGAGCCGTGAGTTATTGGATTTCAAAGTTCGGAAGTAAAATTCGTCACATCGACCGCCGGCGAATCGGCGACGGCAGTGTATGCGCGGCACGTACTGTCGAATTGACTATTGCACTTTGAAACTCAATAACTTACCAACGAGAACCGACGCGACGCGCTGCGATATTGAATTCAAACTTTCCTGTTATTCTTATATGACGGACGATTTATCCCGGTAGAAAACATTTTCTCTTAGACGTTTCCGCGGTACTAAGATCCGATTCGAGATGTGTCCTCGTGCCCAAGCAACCGCCAAGAATTCCCTTGCTTGACAATATTTGACTTTGATTGTCATATTTAATAATATTTTTTATTATATTCTCCAAAATTTATTTATCATTATGTATTTATGAACAATGCGTTAATTTATGGATAACGGTGACGGTATTCCACAAGCTCGATAGAATTTATGTATTAAAGCGTGACACGGATACTTGTTTTGCGCAAATTCCATAAAATATGGCATGCAGTGTCATTGCACGTACGTCGTATGAAGCACTTTACGTTAATCTGCTCCATGCATATGCCGCGCACGGACTCCCCCGTCTCCTCTGTAATATATCTTTATTTTTCGGCAAACCTTCATGTGCGCGAAAGTCTGAAATAAAAATACCATCTCTTTAGCTAAAAAGATAAAAAACAGTCTGTCAAAATCATTTACGTAATAGTCAAAAATTTCTGTAACATGTTGCAGAACATAGTCTGTATTGTTACTATGAGTACTATCAGTCTGAATTAATAATTTGATCACGAAGAAAATACTCGCATTGGCTGGATCAGCCACGGCTTTCACAACTTTATTCGCTATTGAACGGGTATCGTATTTGCTAGGGGAAACAATATGCTCCCCACGTAACGTCGTAAACGAGACTGAAAGCGCGCGAAGCGCCTACAAATTGGAACATACACTTTTTCCACGATGTCTCGAGAAATCATGGAGAAAGTGAAGCGAAACGTTGTTCTCTCATCACCCTTCGATCGGCGACCCTCTTATGCTTTTACCTCTCATCCTCTGTCACCTTCTTCGAAGTATGTGGTTCCGCCGTCGCATTGACTTTTGCGTAAACCGAGATACTTGAACTTTTCAACCTGCTCGTCATTTCATTTCATTTTATAAGATACTGTTCCTTCACGCGTTATTGCACTTGTTTCCGCGGTACTTCCGCGGTAGTTCGATGTTTTAAACGAACCCGGGGGAGAAGAGGCAGGAACAGCGACGCCCGCATCGCAAGCATTAATTGGATCCTACTCGACTCAGACAGCTGTCAAGGAACTCGTAATTGAATTTCTGAAACATTAATCCGACTGGCACGCCGATCTAGGCAGCGAATGAAATCTTGAGACAGCAATAAGAGGGAAAGTGTGTGTGTGTGTGTGAGAGAGAGAGAGAGAGAGAGAGAGAGAGAGAAGAGAGAAAGAAGAAGAGAAGAGAAGAAGAGNGANANNCNCTCGTTCCTCTCTCNCACTCTCNTGCTATCTC